>NC_065570.1:14450458-14756148 GCF_937616625.2 Mercurialis annua
ATAATCCTTTGACCTTGAAATCATCATGGATTTCTACATAGATATTTCATATTTTGATACAGTATTACATTATCTTTAACAGGATAATGGAATAGATTGTCATTGGATATGAAAGTAACTGTGTGAGAAATGTGAGTGACTGAGAAGGAATTTGTCCCTCATTTATTTGAGTAAGATATCTATGGGCCCCTTGAAGAAGATAGACTGAAGAAAATGCATGGCCATGCTAATTGATAAGAAGTTATCATTTTCAGTCTACTTAGAGTCAAGAAACTAATGATTGAATGTTATAAGGATGACATAACTATGCCTTATATTCAATCTGGATATCGAGAGACAAAGGGATTAAAATATTATTGTAAATGGTTAAATCGGATTATCGATATTCATATAACTTGGGTAGTCATAATGTCTTGCTAGAGGCCACTTATGACTTGTGGGCTGAAATAGGGATTTCGAGCCTACTGCCAACGTTATATGAACCTACAGGGTCGCACACTAAGAACAGGCCCAAAACAGTTATGGGTTGTACAAGCCCAATGTGATTAAGTGATTAATTATATATATATATATATATATATATATATATATATATATATATATATATTAATAAATATATATATTAATTCGAAATTTAAGGATAAGTGTTTTCCTTAATTTATTATTTTTTGGAAGATAATAAATATAGTAATTAATATATATGGATAATTATCAAAAAGGAGTTTTTGAAAACATAAACTTGTAGAATTGCAATGAGATTGAAATTCGAATTTGTCTCAAAACCTAGTGTTATTTATCACTATAAATACTCATTAAGCAATTGGTTTGAAAATTACGAAATTCATTATTCACTAAATCACTAAAATTCGAAATTGCTTGTGAAGCAATAGTGCTAGCACACAAGCACTAATTTTGGCTAAGGTCTGTTCGTGTGGATACTCGTAGAGGACGCGTTCTTTTGGAGGCGTTTCTGATCCGAGGCCAGGTATCACCAAAGTGAACCACCTCCTTCCTTCCTACACTGCTGTTGAATTCGACATACAAGTAAGTAATTATTCTGTTAATTCGAATTACATGGATCTTGGTTTGGGTTTTTAGATAATTTTTTTGAAATTCCGCTGCGTTATGAACCTATAAAACCCAACAGTGGTATCAGAGCTGCTTGTAATTTGATTAATTAGATTCTGAATATATATGTGATATATGCTTATTGTATGTTCTGTTTTGAAAAAGGGGTTGTTTTTCGAAATTGTTTTTGAAGGAATTATAATTCGTTGTAATTATAAATAAAGCGTTTATGTGATTAATTGTATGAAAAATAGTATGAAAAATTAATTTGATTAATCGTTTAATGTGATTAAAACTTCGAATATACTGTTCTAAATTAATATTACGTTTTAATTTGATTAAAGGTTTCATAGTATTAATGTTCATACGAATTGATAAGAAAAGGGGAAACAGAATAATAAAACTGTTTTTGAATAAGGATTAGTAAACTGTTTATGAAACTGTTTTAATTCTATTAGGAAAACTGTTTTAATAAGGATTAGTAAACTGTTTGTGAAACTGTTTTAATTCTATTAGTAATTCTGTTTTGAATAGGATTAGTAAACTGTTTGTGAAACTGTTTTGATTCTATTAGTAATTCTGTTTTAAATAGGATTAGTAAACTGTTTGTGAAACTGTTTTAATTCTATTGATAAAACTGTGTTTAATTATGTTAAGAACATAATTTATAAAACTGTATTTAATTCTGCTATGAGCCGAATTAATGAAACTGTTGTTATTTAAGTGTTAAATAAATTGTTTCTGAACAGTTTTTAAGATGCAGAAATTAGGGTTTTGGGGTTATTTTAATCTGTTTTGAACATATTAAAATAAACCGTAATCAGTTAAGATTATTGATTTCGGATAAAGAAATTTTAATTCTGTTAACATATTAAATTTTAACTCTGCCCCCGGGCCCCGCCAGGGGCGCTGCCCCTTGGACCCCGCTTGGGGCGCTGCCCCAGACCCCGTCAAGGGGCCGCGCCCCTTGGACCCCGCTGATACACCCCATTAAGGACCGTTGTCCTTTTAAGCCGGCGTGTTTTTGTCATGTAGTTTATTTTAATACTTTAATAATAAATTTTAAATATGATTTAAATTATCATGAATAACATATTTATATGATTGTTGTTAAATATGATTTAAAATAGTAAAATAATATGTTTTTAATGTTTATCTTATTGGTTATATGCTTTGCATGATTATTTTACATGTGATAAGATAGGATAACTAAATAGGATAAATAACAAACCCTTATTTAATATTAAGTCTTCAATATACCTCCCATTGTAATAACACTTATCAAGACTTAGATTGCTATATATAGGCTATGCCAAAGCATGATGTATAAAGTCATATAAGTAAGATAAGTTGGATAAAAGTGATATCCATATGTTTGATTTGGTTAGACTTAACTAGGTTATCAAAATAGTTTTAAACCTAGGGTATAAGATAGAATATCAAGATTACATGTGATGTTAATATTCTATGTTCAAGAATTGCATGAGATGTAATTGGTAAAGTGTTACCTACCTAAATAAACCACACTTAAAGTGATAAGCCAAAGCTTACTTGAAGTAGGGTGAAATATGGATTTTGTCCCACTATTATTTTTCAATTGTTGAAATTAACATTAAGGGTTTTTATATGAATTATGGATATATGTTGTGGGAATTTTATTGTGCCTTTTATTAAATGCTACTTGTATATTTATTGTTGTAGAGATGGCTACAAACACTACACATACTTCATCAGTGCGATCAATCCTTGAGAAGGATAAGCTCAATGGCACTAACTTTCTAGACTGGTACAGAAAACTAAGAATTGTTCTTAGGCAAGAAAGAAAGGAATATATCCTTGATCAACCCCTCCCTGAGGAACCAGCTCATGCCGCTACTAGAGCTCAAAGGGATGCTTATACGAAGCATCTCAATGACTCTACTGATGTCACTTGCATTATGCTTGGATGCATGGAGAATGAACTCCAAAAGCAAATGATGGAATTGGATGCGAACACCATGATTACTGATCTCATGGAAATGTTCCAAGAGAGAGCAAGAATTGAAAGGTTCAATACCATCAAGGATTTGCTTTCTTGCAAGTTGACTACTAGCGGCTCAGTTAGTCCTCATGTTTTGAAGATGAAGGGTCATCTTGAACATTTGGACAGGCTCGGTCTCCCAATTGCCCAAGAGTTGGCTACAGACATTATTCTCCAATCTTTGCCTGAGGCTACAGAGTTGCATGGGATGCTTCAAACTGCTGAAAAGAACATCAAGAATGAGATTAAGGATGTTCTTATGGTCAACAAGGGAAAGGGTATGAAAAGGTCTAGTAAGGGCAAGGGAAAGGCTTTCACTAAGTCTAAACCCAAGTCCAAGCCCAAGACCAAGGATGAACCCAAAGCAAAACCGCCAAAGGAAGGAACTTGCTTTTTCTGCAAGGAACCTGGACATTGGAAAAGGAATTGCAAGAAATATCTGGATGATCTGAAGAAGAACAAGGGTAGTGAGACTGCCACTTCAGGTATTCATGTTATAGAAATTAATCTTTCTACTTCTGATTCATGGGTATTAGATACTGGATCTGGATCTCACATTTGTACTAATGTGCAGGGTCTCAAAAGGAGTAGAAGTTTGACAAAAGGCGAAGTGGACCTACGAGTTGGCAATGGAGCAAGAGTTGCTGCTTTAGCTGTAGGGACTTATGAGTTATCTTTGCCTAGTGGACTTATTTTATCTTTGAACAATTGTTATTATGTACCTACCATGTGTAGGAATATTATTTCTGTTTCTTGTTTGGACAAGGATGGTTTTGAATTTATTATTAGGAATAATAAATGCAGTATTTCGCATAATAACATTCTTTATGGATATGCTCCACGCAGTAGTGGTCTTTATATTTTAAATGTTGAAGACACTAATGAAAAATCAATCTATAACATCAATGCTAAGAAGTTTAAGTCAAATGATTTAAACTCTACTTATCTCTGGCATTGTCGTTTAGGCCATATAAATGAGAAACGCATATCAAAACTTCAAAGAGATGGACTTTTGAATTCATTTGATTATGAATCATTTGAAACATGTGAATCTTGTCTAATGGGCAAAATGACAAAAACACCTTTTATTGGACAAGGTGAAAGAGCTAAAAACTTATTGGGCCTTATACATACAGATGTATGTGGTCCATTAAGTACAAATGCTAGAGGTGGATTTCAGTACTTCATTACTTCTACTGATGATCTCAGTAGATATGGTTATGTTTATCTGATGAAACATAAATCTGAATCTTTTGAAAAGTTCAAAATATTAAAGATTGAAGTACAAAATCAACTTGGTAAAAATATTAAAACACTAAGATCTGATCGAGGTGGTGAATATTTAAGCCAAGAATTTGTAGATCATCTAAGAGATTGTGGGATCGTTTCTCAATTGACTCCACCTGGAACACCACAATGGAATGGTGTGTCTGAACGGAGAAATCGAACTCTATTGGATATGGTTCGATCAATGATGAGTCAAACTGATCTTCCAATCTCATTTTGGGGTTATGCTTTAGAAACCGCTGCATTCATTTTGAATAGAGTTCCATCAAAGGCAGTTGAAAAGACACCATATGAGATATGGACTGGAAAAACTCCTAGTTTGTCTTTTCTTAAGATTTGGGGATGTCAAGCTTATGTGAAGCGACTAATTTCAGATAAATTAGCACCCAAATCTGACAAATGTCTTTTTGTAGGATATCCTAAAGAAACTAAAGGATATTACTTCTACAATGCTTATGAGAACAAAGTGTTTGTTGCTCGAAATGGTATCTTTTTGAAAAAAGAATTTATTTCCAAAGGAACCAGTGGGAGTACAGTACAACTTGAAGAAATTCAAGAACCACAAAATAGCATTGTACCAAGTATGGAACCTCAAAAGAATCAACAAGCAATTGCTGAACCAGTACAAGTACCACAAGGCCAAAGGAGGTCTGATAGGACACGTCATAATCCTATGAGATATGGATTTCTCATTACTAAGAACAATGATGTGATGATTGTGGATCAAGAAGAACCCACATCCTATCAAGAGGCCATAAATAGTCCTGACTCTGAAAAATGGCTCGAAGCCATGAGATCTGAAATGCAATCCATGTATGATAATCAAGTTTGGACCTTGATTGACCCAACAGATGGTGTAAAAACCATTGGGTGCAAATGGGTCTTCAAAATGAAGACTGACATGGATGGCAATGTGCATACCTATAAAGCAAGACTAGTTGCAAAAGGTTTCAGACAAATACATGGTATAGACTATGATGAAACCTTTTCACCAGTTGCTATGCTCAAATCCATTCGAATTCTCCTTGCCATAGCTGCATATTATGACTATGAGATATGGCAAATGGATGTCAAAACAGCGTTTCTTAATGGAAACTTACTTGAGGATGTGTACATGACACAACCTGAGGGTTTTGCCAGTCCAGAGAATTCTGGAAAGGTTTGCAAGCTTCAAAAATCCATTTATGGATTAAAGCAAGCTTCTCGGAGTTGGAATCTTCGTTTTGATGAAGCAATCAAAGAGTTTGGATTCATCAAGAATGAAGATGAACCTTGTGTATACAAGAAGGTTAGTGGGAGCGCGATTGTTTTCTTAGTGCTTTATGTTGATGACATACTACTCATTGGAAACGACATTCCCATACTGCAAAATGTTAAATCATGGTTAGGGAAGTGTTTTTCAATGAAAGACTTGGGCGATGCTGCTTATATATTAGGCATCAAGATCTATAGAGATAGATCTAGAAGACTCATTGGCCTAAGTCAAAGCACTTATGTTGATAAGGTATTAAACAGGTTTAGTATGCAAGACTCTAAGAGAGGATTCTTGCCAATGTCACATGGCATCAGTCTCAGCAAGACTCAGTGTCCTAAGACACAGGATGAGCGAGACCGCATGAGTAAAATTCCATATGCTTCTGCTATTGGATCTATCATGTATGCAATGTTGTGCACTCGACCTGATGTCTCGTATGCTTTGAGTACAACGAGCAGATACCAGTCAAATCCAGGAGAAAGTCACTGGGCAGCAGTTAAGAACATCCTTAAGTACTTGAGAAGAACCAAGGATGCATTCTTGCTATATGGTGGTCAGGAAGATGAGCTGATTGTAAAGGGTTACACAGACGCTAGCTTCCAAACTGACATTGATGATTATAAATCACAGTCAGGATATGTGTTTTGTTTGAATGGAGGTGCTTTCAGCTGGAAGAGCTCGAAGCAGGACACCGTTGTTGATTCTACAACAGAAGCTGAGTATATAGCTGCTTCAGACGCAGCTAAGGAGGCTGTTTGGATCAAAAAGTTCATAACTGGATTAGGAGTTGTTCCTAGTATATCCGATCCAGTGAACTTGTTATGTGATAATAATGGGGCCATAGCACAAGCAAAGGAGCCCAGATCACATCAGCGATCCAAACACATACTTAGACGTTATCATCTCATTCGAGAAATCATTGAGAGAGGAGACATGAAGATATGCAGAGTTTCGACAAATGATAATGTTGCTGATCCGCTAACTAAGGCTCTTCCACAGCCTAAGCATGAGAGTCATACTAGGTCCATGGGAATTAGATTTAATGTAGATTGGGCCTAGTGCAAGTGGGAGATTGTTAGTGATATGCACTAGGTCAATCATGTTTGACCATGTTTTGACTTTATCATTTTATTATTTATTGATTGGCAGTTTTTATCATTTTATATTAATGATTAAAATACTTGAATGGTTAATTCTTTCTAAGGTCGTCGAGTATGTGACTTGATAGTAGAACCCTTAGGTTTAATAAAAGAATTATATATCATCTATCCCTAGTCTTAATAGAACATTGAGACTAGTATGATGTTGACTGATGATTATGTTTTACTAATCATGTATATGAGATATTAAGTCAAATCATAGGTGCTATTTGAGAAATAAGGCACTGGATGACCCACTGTGAGAATACTACATAGATCACTGTCATAAGTAATTCTCATTACAGTTCTATTAGTATAATCCTTTGACCTTGAAATCATCATGGATTTCTACATAGCTATTTCATATTTTGATACAGTCTTACATTATCTTTAACAGGATAATGGAATAGATTGTCATTGGATATGAAAGTAACTATGTGAGAAATGTGAGTGACTGAGAAGGAATTTGTCCCTCATTTATTTGAGTAAGATATCTATGGGCCCCTTGAAGAAGATAGACTGAAGAAAATGCATGGTCATGCTAATTGATAAGAACTTATCATTTTCAGTCTACTTAAAGTCAAGAAACTAATGATTGAATGTTATAAGGATGACATAACTATGCCTTATATTCAATCTGGATATCGAGAGACAAAGGGATTAAAATATTATTGTAAATGGTTAAATCGGATTATCGATATTCATATAACTTGGGTAGTCATAATGTCTTGCTAGAGGCCACTTATGACTTGTGGGCTGAAATAGAGATTTCGAGCCTACTGCCAACGTTATATGAACCTACAGGGTCGCACACTAAGAACAGGCCCAAAACAGTTATGGGTTGTACAAGCCCAATGTGATTAAGTGATTGATTATATATATATATATATATATATATATATATATATATATATATAATTCGTAATATATATATATATTAATAAATATATATATATTAATTCGAAATTTAAGGATAAGTGTTTTCCTTAATTTATTATTTTTTGGAAGATAATAAATATAGTAATTAATATATATGGATAATTATCAAAAAGGAGTTTTTGATAAACATAAACTTGTAGAATTGCAATGAGATTGAAATTCGAATTTGTCTCAAATCCTAGTGTTATTTATCACTATAAATACTCATTAAGCAATTGGTTTGAAAATTACGAAATTCATTATTCACTAAATCACTAAAATTCGAAATTGCTTGTGAAGCAATAGTGCTAGCACACAAGCACTAGTTTTGGCTAAGGTCTGTTCGTGTGGATACTCGTAGAGGACGCGTTCTTTTGGAGGCGTTTCTGATCCGAGGCCAGGTATCACCAAAGTGAACCACCTCCTTCCTTCCTACATTGCTGTTGAATTCGACATACAAGTAAGTAATTATTCTGTTAATTCGAATTACATGGATCTTGGTTTGGGTTTTTAGATAAATTTTTTGAAATTCCGCTGCGTTATGAACCTATAAAACCCAACATAGGGTTGGTGTTTAATCTTTGGTGTGTATTGATTTTTTGACCTTCAGCTAGGCTGATTAAGGGTCCAATTGATAGAGGTTAGGTTAGAGGGATGCAGCTAGAGTCTAAGTTATGTTAGGATTTTGTTAGTCAGAGTTATAGATGTACAGGGATGGTGAAAGTGTGTGGAGTGATAGAGTTTTATGATTAGGATTAGCTTTTACTATTATTATTAGAATTTAATTAATTAAATTCGTATTAATCAGTGTGTGTCACATAAAAATAGGTTAAAGGTTAGTTTTAGTGCCTAGAAGTGTTAAAAAGGCTTCTGGGATCCTAACGGTTTGGGTATGGTCAATTTAGTCAGATAAATTTGCAAGTTGGCCCATAAACTTCTAAAATATTACAATAAGTTATATAATTTTTGTTTAAATTTTTATCTGCTTTTTCCATCAACGTTTATTGTTGGCTTTGCTAATGCCCTATCTCTGTGATGTCATTCTTGTATTGTAGCACGCAAGTATTCAAGCAAATTATATACATGTAGACTTATAGTAGCTTTGTTTAAAGCATTCATTGACTCAACTATGTTTTAAGTCATAGTGCAGTATATGTTGTGCTCTGATTTAGTTCTTGCCCATTTCTTCAATCCAACATCTTTAAGATACTTCCTTATCTGATCTTATCTAGTTCAGCCAAGGAGGATATGAATTTTTTTCTTCTGTGTAAGCCTTAGCAGTTGAAATAAAATGTAATGTTTTTAGAATCTTTTCTGAATTTTCCTTTGATGTTGTTCAACAAATGATAAATGCATATACCATGAAATGCTTATGGATACACAATCTTAACTGCTCTATCTATACTTTCATTCATGTCAGAAATAATACATAACTCATCTCTTGATCCCGAGCTCTCTCTTAATATTTAGAAAAACCATTTCCATAAATTATTATTTTCAAAATCAACACAACAATAAGCTAGCGGGAAGATCTTAAAACGGCCATCTTGGGTAACGCTGATAGTAGAACTCTTCTCAAACATGAACTTAAAAATGTTACATCCACTACTATTATTGGTCTACAATATTTCCATCCAGAAACTGATCTATATAGGGCCATAAATGTGTAAAGAAATTTACCACCCCTTAATTCTGATGCAACAAATGACCCATGATTTTTTTTGCTTATCATATATAAAAACTTCGGTAATAAATTATATGAATCGATTGGTTTTCCACTAACAGTTTCCTTTGCTTTCGCTCTTGATCTCCAAGTCTGTTGATAATTCAAAGTTAAACCATATTTATTCCTCATATCATTTATAATATCATCAGGTTTATAGTCTGATTTAATATAAAGAAACTTATGCTTATTAAATCCCCAACTGTTTTGGGTGTTGCTTGTATGTTTGTTGTCAATGTCGTTTCAATCTTACGGTTATGTTGATTGTTAAACTTCCTTATAACAAAAACATTTGTTTCAGCTGACTTAGAAACCCCAAGTCTCCAATTGCACTCATTAGTAATGCACTTTACGATAAATACCTGCTTGTATGATTCATCAACTCTATATTGAAAATGATCCTTCATAGCACAGACTGCTATAACTTTTTTCAAGATTTCTTTGTTTTCAAATTTCTGACCGTCTCTAATTTTCATGTATCTTGCCTCTGTAATTATAAACATCTCCTCATACTGATTTTCTAATTATGGAATACAATCTTCCATATCAAATCCCAAATTTCTTGCGTGCTGTAAACCATATGAATTAAATTCACAGCCTTTGTTGATATCTGAGTGTTTTCCAGACTCATTTTCTGAAACCTTAGAACTTTGCTCTTCACAAATTTCATTTTCAACAGATTTCTGACCCGTTGAATAGAAGGAGCTATGTTCTGAAAGATTTTGAATATAAATACAAATTGGAAACTTTGTATTATATGTTTCTCTATTTTTCAGTTCAAAGTAGAAAGAAAGCGACAAATAATCATCAATTAAAATTGCCGATAAACTAATGCTAACCTGAAAATCTTCGTTAGTATGATAAAACATATAATTACACCAATAATACACCAATAATGCACATATAATATAGGGAAAATATATGACAAATACACCAACATTAGACTAATTATATATCAACAATATATCAATAATACACCAACATTACACTAACAATACACCAAAGATTCATAACAATACACCAACATCACACCAAATGCACCAACATTACACAAATAATACACTATAAAAATATACATTAATCAACATACATATTATTCATTGATCTGAAATGCTAAGAATGCCATATACAAATGATAAAAATCTACATTAACACTTTCATGCAATAAATAAACTAATATATTCATTAATCAAGTAATATAACCTGATATCGTATTTCAATTTTATAATCACTATCATCAAGATTCACTAGTTTTTTCAACAAATCTAACATTGCCTTAAAATTACTTTGTTTATCAGTCAATGCTCATTTATTTTGAAATCTTTATAATCCATTTCTTGATTCCAACATCCATTATATTGAATGAAAATTAGAATTGAGGTCACATTATCTGCAACAAGTAAATTGTTCTTGATTTAGACGGTTTATCACATACTAAATAACATTAAAAACATATTTGTATCAAATATATGTATCATTACCTCGAAGTTTCTGATTTTGTCGGTATTCTTCAAGTTAAATTCAATATTTTCAATCAAAATTCTCATTTATTTTCAGATGCATCGCTACTTTGATCAATTCCTATTTCAAATCGTTTTTCTGAACCTCAATTATAGTTTATGATTGAATCTGAAAGTGTTATGATTTTGTCGGTGTTCTTCAGCTGAAATTCAATCTTTTCAATCAATATTCTAACTGATTTTGAGATGTATTAGTATTTCTGCAATCACGACTTCGATCAATTCCTATTTCAAATTTTTTTCTGAATCTCAATTTGAATTTAGGATTGAATCTGAAAGTTTTTGATCTAGATTAGAGATTGAATTAGAGAGCTTTTAAATTTTTTTAATTTTCTCTTCAATTTCATTTTTTTAATGAATTATGGCTAATATCGTTATCTGTCATCCCGTTAGTTAGGTCATTTTTGAAATTAGTTTTACAAAATAGGGTAGTGAATGAAGTTAAGAAAACTAGGCCAAAATTGTTGTAATTAAGTTACAAAAGTAGGGTATTATACAAAATTTCCCTATGTTTTATTATTGATATGAATAATATAAGTAAAAAAATAAAATAGACAAAAGCTAATATAGATAAATGAATCAATAATGAAGTGCAGAATTTAAAAAACTAAGTGCTAAATTCCTATTCATCAATTATTGTATTTTAAATTAATCTGTAAGAAGTTATTTAATTAGGTTTTGATGGAACACTAGGAAAACCTAAGGTCCCACATCGCTAAGAAGTCAAAGGTCACGTGGAAAGCCTATAAAAGAGTAACGATCTCACTACTTTAGGATCTAAGTTCATTAGATCATATATCTTATATCTAATACCCCACTAACTTAAGCATCGAAGTGGAACTGGGACTAGAAGCCCAAGGCTCATTCATAATGCTATCTTTACCCTTGTTTATTGAAGCAATCCAGCATAATCAATGGTAGACATACCACACATCTTCTGTACCTCACATCATCTCTCAATCCATCATTTGGCGCAGTTTGTGGGAACCTAGTTTTCAATATAGATTTAGTGATTGGATCCCAAAGATCACAGAAACCAAGAAAAACCCGCCAAACGCAGTAACAAAAAAGGCCCGCTCAACCCAAACCTACAACAAACAAGTGGCGATACTCCCTACACCCCAGTACCTCCACACCCGCCCGGACGTACGTCTACGATTGACTTCCAGGGATTCGGAATGCCCGAGACTAATCAAGGAGGGAGTTTCAATCCTACCCTACAAGAGGTGATTAACCAGACTATTGACGGAGCTATGAAGTGGTTCCGAAGGGATATAGCAACAGTAGAGGAAGCCACCAGCGCGCTCAGAACACGGACATTTGGAAGAAGGATGAGAGAAGACCAAGAGGACATGCGTAGAGAAGGAGGAACCTCTGATGACGGGACTATGCTATAAACGGATCAGGACAAGAAAGGGCCAAGAAATGAAGAAGAAGTGGATGACCACTAGGACAAGGACAAAGAAGGAGAAGAAGCCACCCTAAAGACAATAAGAAGAAGACAATTGATGATAGCAACAGAAGGAATGGACCTATTAGAAGTACAAAGGCTAATAACGGAAGCAATGAAATCAGCAATAGAAGATAAGGCTAGGGAGAACATCAACACTAGAAACCTGACACGAGGAAAGTCACCATTAGCCCCAGAAATTCTTGCGAAGAAGTTACCAAAAAGGTTCAAGATACCAAACTTTGACAACTTTCATGGAACGGGGTGCCTCAAAAACCACGCAACAAAATTTTACAACAAAATGGTCCTCCTGGATGTAACTAGTGCGATACTCTACAAAAACACTCCCAATACCCTTAGTGACACAGAAAAATGTTCAACAGTCTAGGAGCGGGGACCATCCAAACTTGGAAACATCTAAACCAGGAATTCGTAATGAGGTTTATCACGAACATCCCACCAAAAAAAAGTTCTGAAGAGTTATATAGGTGCAGACAAAAAGAAGGAGAAACGTTGAAAGCATACATCGAAAGATTTAATAACGAAGCCATGAGAATCGAGGACCTAAACAATGATACTGTTGTACAAGCGCTGAAGAAAGACATCCGGATGGGTGTACTAGGAGACAAGCTAAGCTCGAAAAAACCTATGACCTACCAAGAAGTTATGGCGGTAGCTCAGAAGTGCATAAATGTAGACAACGGGAGGAGGCAGAAGAACATGGACGCACCCAAGAAAGAGGAAAAAGGAGGATCATCACAGAGACACACGTCTAGCTCACAAAAAGACAATTCAATCAATCATCGAAGCATCAACGGGTAATCACCTTGTGAAGAGCCCAGTAACTGGAGAAGCGATAGCAGATACATAGAAAGGGACTACAGGAATGGAAGGTTTGGAGACTGAAACAAAGTGTTCACACCTCCCAATACCTCTAGGGCCAACATTCTAATGTGGGTTAAAGAAAATCAAACTCCTATGACTTGGCCAAGAAGGATGGTTCACAGAATTGGGTCAAGAGATGAAAGTAGGTACTGCAAATTCCACAAGGACTATGGGCACGACACGGAAGAATGCTATGACCTAAAGAAGGAAATCGAAAAACAAATCGAATTAGGATCATTAAGAATGTTCACACGAGGAAAGGAAGAAAAGGAGCGGCATAAAGAGGAGTCAGAGTAAGAGATCAAGAAGGAAGAGGACAAAGGAAAGAAAAAAGAAATAGAAGGAGTAATCAACGTTACCATTAGGGGAAGAACCCCTACAACCTCTAGGAAAAGATCCATGACAGAGATTATGCAAATATCTGAATGAAGCAGAGGAGAATCAAGCATAGCAAACGCAAGTTCCTTCGGACTGGAAGATGGAACACACGTACAAGGTCCCCACAATGATGCCCTAGTGGTAAAAGGAATCACCAACAACTACCTGGTGATGAAACTGCTTGTCGATGAAGGAAGCGATGTCAACTAGATAACCAAGGAAGTGTACATAGATCTTGGTGGAGAGCTAGAGAAGTTAAAGCATTTCCCAACACCGATTATCGATCTAGGAGAAACTCTCATCCAGCCAAAGGTCCTAGCAGATCTAATCCTGGAGTTCGGAAGGGGAGAAGAAGTAACGAAAGAAATCAAGATCCAATTCAGCATAGTCGACATGCCATTCACGTACATTGGGATTTTGGAAGGCCATTCCTCTATAACTCTGGCGTAATCACAAGCACTAGATATCTGACAATCAAAATACAACCAATAGGGGGATTCGTGACCGTCAAAGGAGATCACCAAGTGGCCGCAAAATACTACCTAGTAGCCATCGAAGAAACCAAAGATGAAGAGAAGGAGAAAGAGAGAGAAGAATAAGAGAAAACAAAAAAAGTGGTATAATAAGAATAGCTACGCATGAAATTGTAACACCAGTTATATATGAAGATCAAAATTTTGGAAGATGTAGCAATACAAGTAACAAAAACAAGATTGAGCAAAAGATAAGATACACCAGGGTAGCATGTTAGGGCCCCGGTCCCTCAATTACAATAAATTAAAAATAAAAAGTTGAATGAACAACAAACACAACATCAACAAAATACATGAAAAACATTTCTCATAAGGCAACAGCCAAAACATACAAGAAGCATTTCTCGTAAGGTAATAGCTAAAAAATGGGAAACATTTCTCAAAAGACAAACAACCAAGAAAACGAGAAACATCTCTCAAATAGAATAAAAATAGTAAACAAAATAACAAGAAATAAAAATACAGCAACATATAAGAGAAGGAAGAAGAAGGCGCACCAGAAAAATTAGAAAAGGAAAAGGATATTATTAATGGATACATAAAAAGGCACAAACGGGACCACGCTCCCAAGAAAATAACAATCCAAACAAAACAAAATAAAAGCTAATCCTTCTTCAACTGAGAAGAAGTAGTAGCACTCTTCAAAAAGCGAGCAACGGGACCAACAAAAGAAGCCATACATCCGGGAACCAAAATAGCGGAGTGAAGGCCGAAGAAGCCACCAAAGGGGGCAAAGTTGAGGGGGCAACCTGTTAGTAGTATGTGCCCTAGGGCCATTCAATCGTGTATATACGTAGAACTAATCCCAATGGCAAAGATATATATGTTTTATTTGAACTAAGTGTCTCATCAACTAAGTGTTTATTTATTACGTATTGTCCTTATCACATTGTGAGAGAATCTATGCTTAAGGTGTTAAAAATATGAGTGACAGATTCTATTATACAAGTGATCTAAATAACCGTTCACGATCGATGGGGTCCTGCGAATAAGGGCATCGCATTATCCCGGAAAGATCATCACCTATATTTATTCTCCTGATTAGTAATGAGTTGCTAATTATAGGAAGTAGTGAGTCTCATACTACTTGATGGGGATCAAAATAAACATGTGGACACTCAAGGTGTTAGTGATGCTAGATGACTTATATATGGTAATTCATAAAAGTCAATTTAATGTCATCTAGTTCATAATTGTACATATGTTCTTTGACTTGCGGTGACACTATCTTGTATATAGGTGATTAGAGTTTGATACTCCTTAACTCTAGATCTTTCATGAGCTAGGGCCGCGAGATGTGTTGGCTCTAGTTAGTTGTATATGGAGATAGGGGTTTAACCTAGAAAGGATTCATCACTCTGGATGAACAGAGACAAGATTCTATGCTATCTCGAATTGTTCTTGATGGATGATAAAACCTGCGCAGGTGTATATGACTTACATAGAAGGTTGTTTCTAGTGGAAGTCATATTTATCAAGAATTAGAACAGAGAGATGAGGTCATATAATCAAGACAAATAATGTTTGACTTAACCGTGACACTAGTCGAGATTGGAATCTTAGATGAAGGGAATTTTAAGTGTACGGTAATTATGAACATTGGTTCATAAATAATGCATTGAAACATTCATCTCTATTTGGGGGTCGTGATATGTTGCTAGACGTAACTCTCGATCTATGAGAATAATAATTAAATGGGATTTAATTATTTAATATAAGAAAGGCGTTTCTTATGTCTCTCGTTGCCATATAGATGTGAACCTAGTTAGTCACACACAAAAATCGAAAATAGGGTACAATTGAAAATTTTCCTAGGTCATGGTATAAATGAAAAAGAGTTACAAGGTGGGTGGTTTTTAAGTGATTAGGCCAAACCAAAAATGCTGAAAAAACGGGTTTTACACCTGGGAAAAAGTTTTCGGCTCGAAAAAAAAACTTATTTTTTTCCATAAAAAACCTAAATGCTGAAAAAGGGGTTTTACACGCGGGACAAAGTTTCCGACTCGAAAAAAAAACATAAAAAAATAAAATTCGAGGATAAGCAATCAGTTAAGGCTTTCGAAGGTTCTAGGATGAATCCTCGATACCTAAAGAAAGTAGATATTAAATAGTTAATGATTAGAGAATCATTTACAAGATATATAATAGTTTGCTCATTCTTTTGTGGCTAAAGAATGAGACCTAGGAGGTCCATGATCATACATGTGTGATTGCATCATTTATTTTAGCTCTAATATGTATGGGATGCATGCTAAAATGTGTTGTGTGTTTAGTGAGACCGAAATAATTTAAAACCCTAAGAAATCTTCCTAAAAGTTGAAAGATTAAGTTTATATTGATTAATAATTAAATTGATTTATCAATGGCTCTCCATTGGAGCAATAAACTAATACACTTTAATTATCATCTTGTCGGCTATGTATACATAGGGATGGGATGATATCGTCAAAAGACTGTTGTTGAGTTTATTGTTAAGCATGAGATGTTACGGGTGTATCGATATAGTACACGGCAATTAGGCGTACCTGGTCGTGTATTATTCAAATTGATACATCTTAGTTGATTCAATGGGTTAAACTTAACTAATGCAGAAACCCAATAACGACAATGGATATCTGAGGGTGAAAGCATTAGGAGCTAGAAATGATTGAACCTCATATGAGATATGATGAACAAGTAGTTATTCACTTATATATCATTTTGATCTCAAGAATAGCATTAAGTACTTGAGGGAAAGATAAATGAATATAAGAATTTAATCACCCGCTTGAAATCTTTTCCAACAAAGATTCACGTTTCCTATTTTGGAAGTGTAGGATTCGAAAAAGATAGTGGGAGGCCATTTTGATAAAGACCAAATCATTATGGTTAAATATACAAAATAACATGAATACTAAATAGAAATCTTTGCTGTCTAAGGGATAATAAGATTAAACAGAATCATTTAAAGTGACATTCACGATAGTAATCGGCTAGTGGTTTAAAAATCATTTTTTGATTGATTAAGATATTTAGATACATCCAAGGCTATATTGGGAAAGTGAAATGCACATCGGTTAACAAAGAAAAGTGTTTTCATTTGTTATGATGTAGGACAATATAAGTCATTGCCGGAAATATTTAGAATATTTAAAAGGGGGTTCGTTCAATAAAAGAAAGTGTTTCTTTTGTCAAACCGAAAGACATTAAAATGAAAATTGCTTTAAGTATTGTGAATACTTAAAGGGCAATGACGGGAGGAACGACAATTCATCAAGAATGTGGAGGAACGACAATTCCATCAAGAATGTGTCTATCTCATGTTCCAATGTCAATTACTCATTTAAAAGTTTGGGTATTGAATACCGATGCTAATCTCACATTTGTTTATTTTTACGGATTTAGTAAAAGTGAGAAAGAAAGGAAAAAGATGACGTAATCTTAAATCTCGGGAATGATGCAAGCGTTGCGAACAAGAGCTATAAGATTCTACTTCAATTTTCTTAAATAAACATAAGTTGTACTTAAACAAGTTTTTTGTACTTACCCAATATATATATAAATATCATGTCCGAATTTGTATGACAAATTTGGTAGTTGATTTTCTATTTAAAAATGATATTTGTAGTATTATGTTTGATAATACGGAGTTGGGTATGGATATGTACAAAATGGTCTTTATTATTTGATTAAAGATGTTTAATGCAAAAGATGTTTTGGAAATTAATACCTTAAGTTACCAAACCTTTAAACAACTTTGGCACTTATTATTAGGACATATTGCAAAAGATAGACTTAACAAATTAGATAGGATGGAAATCTTGAGCAATCAAGATTTTGCATCTCTTCCAATTTGTGAGTCGTATCTTAAAGGCAACATTATCTGATTATTCTTTGTGGGACAAAGAGATAGAGCTAAAGCCATTTAAGAGATCATACATAGTGATGTATATGGTACTTTTAAAGAAACGGACCAAGCTAGATACTTATACTATATTTTGTACATCGATGATTTATCATGATATAGTTAAGTTTGTCTTATGAAGAACAAACATGAAGATTTTGAAATGTTCAAATGACTTCAAAAATGAAGTAGAAAACCAAATTGGAAAAAGTATTAAGACTCTACGATGTGATCGAAAAGAGAAGAATACTTGAGTACAAAATTTGGTACGTTCCTAAAAGGAATCTGGTATTATTTTTCAGCTTACTCCTTGGGAACACCATGGTTGAATGGTGCGTCTGTCAAATTGTATATGGAGATAGGTGTGTTGGCTCTAGTTAGTTGTATATGGAGATAGGGGTTTAACCTAAAAAGGATTCATCACTCTGGATGAACAAAGACAAGATTCTATGCTATCGCAAATTGTTCTTGATGGATGATAAAACCTGCGAAGGTGTATGTGACTTACATAGAAAGTTGTTTCTAGTGGAAATCATATTTATCACGAATTAGAACTGAGATATGAGGTCATATAATCAAAAAAAATAATGTTTGACTTAACCGTAACACTAGTCGAGATTGGAAACGGTAATTATGGACATTGGTTCATAAAGAATGCATTGAAACATTCATCTCTATTTGGGGGTCGTGATATGTTGCTAGACGTAACTCTCGATCTACGAGAATTAATAATTAAATGGGATTTAATTATTTAATATAAGAAAGGCGTTTCTTATGTCTCTCGTTGTCGTATAGATGTGAACCTAGTTAGCCACACACAATAGAGTGTGCAACCGATTGAGTTTATGAAAGATCGATTTTATATAGATACTAGCATATCTCGAAATTAATCTAAAATGAAAAACAAGTACAAATTAGGGACTAATTTGTAAGAGTTATAAATTAGAAGGAACCTAAATGTACTATGTCTAAGTTAATTAGGGACTAATTTATAAGAGTTATAAATTAGTAGAAACCTAATTATATTTTAACCAAGTTCTATGATTAGAAGGCTTAAGTAATTAATTAGTGTAATTAATGATACTTATAGCACTAATCATAAGTTAATGGAATGATGATGTCATGATGATGTAATGAGATAAGAAAATAAGCTTATATGTGATGTCATATGATGACATCACCTATATGATGTCACCTATGTGATGTCACCACATGAAAGGTGTCATGTGGTGGCAACACCTTTGCTTGGTATGTCACACCTAGCATGTAAGGTGTTTCATTCCTAAGACATGCTCTATCCTTGCTCATTTAAAAAAAACACACAACACACATCTCACTAAAAAGTTGTAGAGAGAGAAAGCACTTGAAGGAGTTCAAGTAGTCATCAATCACGGGAAAAACTTGGCGACGTTTTTCATACATCCAAGCAAGGACGTAATCACGGCGAGAGTTTGAGCTTAGGGCTGCTCGGCAAGAGGAACTCTTGCAGATTACTTCAAGGCGAGGATTCAATCGGACGCATACTCGTGTGGACGAGCTTGAGGTCGCCGTACTTTTGGGACTATAAGAATCGTTGGAGAATCGACATAGGTATTCTTCTTATGATTCCTAGATACGTGCTTTAATTACTAAATGATACGACGATCCATTTGTTGTTGATATAATCAACTTTAGAATCCGGATTGTTGGAATTTCAATTTTGAATTAAAATATACGATCCGGACCCGCGCCTCCCGCTGCACCAACACAACCGTGCTAACCGAGGTAGAAAGAGCAGGGGTTGGATGCTTTCGCTCATTCAAAAGAGTCAAACATTGACTCCTAAAGCGATTAAAGTCAACCTGCAAGAAAGACACGTTTGTTATAGGGTGCTCTCGTAGAATTTCGAAGAGAACATGCTGGCGATACTACTGGAACATAAGAGGAACCACCTCAGTGGATTCCTTCAATCAAACTTCGAGTGATTGAAATGTCAACTTAATCCGCTCCCTCTCCTCTACAGCCTCACTCATATCAAGAGTAGCATTGTATAAAGACTTCTCCATATCCAAAAACCAATCATGGTGGATGTGGACGGCCCTTTAAAGTTATCAACCTGCTTATCCTGGAGATTCAATTGTTGCTCTAACGAGGAGATAAGAGCAGTCTCGTCATGCAAGCTTGTCGATAAGTGGCTATTGGAATCTCAAAGTATCACCGATGAAGGGAGTTATCCGTTTTGGAAAGAAGGGCAAGTTGGCTCAGAGATATGTCGGACCATACCAGATCATAGAACGCATAGGCTCATTTGCCTATAAGCTAGACTTGCCACAAGAGATGTCGCAAGTTCATCCGGTCTTCCATATTTCCATGCTTTGGAAATATGTACCAGACCCCTCTCGAATAATTCAACCGCAAATAGTGGACTTAAGTGAAGAACTAACATACGAAGAACGGCCAGTGCAGATTGTCGATACGCAGATACGACAATTGCGAACGAAGAGGATCCCGATGGTGAAAGTTCTATGGAGGAGTCAGTTCGTAGAAGAGTGCACATGGGAAACAGAAGAGGATATGAGGCAAAAATATCCTTATCTTTTCACTCAAGGTACGTGGCAAAATTTTAAATTCGAGGACGAATTTATTTTAAGGGGGGGGGGGGGGTGAATGTAATACCCAAAGTATTTTAAGATAATTACGTCGTGCCACGTGTTGAGATTTTCGATAAATTAAATTAAGGAGAATTTAATTTAATTATATCGGGAATTTAGAATAAATTTTAATAAGTTAATTAGCGGGATTTGAGGATTTAACTTCAGAAATTAATATAAAATAAATTATAAATCCTGTAACGATAATTATTTCGCCAAAGTCCGCGAAATAATGTATATTATTAGTGGTAAAAGTTTCGAGTCGATCGGAGATCGTTTAAAATTTGGACGCGAATAGGTTTTGGATTAAATTGAAACTTTTGAAAAGTTTCAAGGACCAAATTGCAAATTAGCCGTTGTATATATATAATCCTTCAGTTGCAGGATCAAGAACATCTTCTTCATTTCTTTCTTTCGTTCGGCGATCGATTACGGCTCGTCGCGCGGTTTCGTTTCTCGTCCGTTTCCGACGTTCTATAACTCAAAACGATTGTATTTCAGTGGCGTATCACGGTAAGCTTGACGTTTTATGGTCTAGACGAATATATTTTGAGTTATATCGATTCAAAGTTTTAGACCACGAAACGATTTTATCGTTTTATCGATTATAGAATTGATTTATAGCGTTTGGAGCTTAGAATACGCGTTTTGGTTGAGTTTGGAGCATTTTTACGTATATAGCAGGTCGAAAACCCCGGAAAACGATTCTGGGGGATCGTGCACGTGCACGTATGGTGCACGAATGTGCACCTACACATGGTGCACGACCGTGCACGAACGTGCACCACCAAGGTGCACGATCGTGCACCCCCATGCACGAACGTGCACCCCCATGCACGAACGTGCACCCCCGATCCTCGCACCCCGATCTTCGTACCTTGATTGAATTAGTTGAATACGCGTGTTGAATCGGAAATCGAACAGTAATTGATCGATTAATGTGAATAGTTAACCTAATGAGGTTAAATGGGAGTTGAATTAGAAATGATATACGATCCGTAAACGAGTTAGATACCGTTTATCGGAATATACGTGAGAAGCACGACGATTAATGAAAGTAAAACGTGTCGAGTCTTGAGTCTAGAGTCAATCTTAGAATAGGATTCTGATACCAGTCAAATGTTTTGAAATTGTTTAAGATCCGGCAAGGCAAGAAGCAGCTGGACCAGTAGTTCGGGAATCTTGACGTTTCTACCCCGACGTATTTTTGGATAAGCGTTTTTTGTGAGTTTATACGATTTGCTTTTAAAGTATTTATTCAAGCAATTATTCTATATTGCTTTATGTTTGAATTGCATGTTTTATATGCGAAAGTTTTATATGAATTGCGCATACGCTTGGTTTGAAACCAATATTGATCCGATGGAACATGCTACCTATTGAGCGGCAATAGGACTGCGAGATCACCAGTTTTGATTTAATACAGCTGTGAATTGATTATGATTATGAAATTCAAGATTGGGTATATAATTTTGATACGAGTGAGCACTCGGTTACGGTGTAACCTGGAGTCCCCGTATCTAGTGGGTTGGACCCACCAATGAGTTGGACTCACAACTTGATATTAATGATTGGGTTGCTTGATTGATAATTAGTATGTTTGAGGATTAAGGTTTCAATCGGATCTCGTACTGGGCTGCATATGATTGAATATCGTTTTATGTTTTATTTGAATACTTATTAGTAAATGTATGAACTCACTCATTATATCCCAATATACTGACCCCTCACAGACTTTTTTTCAGGTGAAAGACGCTTTTGAAGCAACGGACTTCTATTCGACTTCCAGAAGTCTGTATTTTTGAAAGTATGTAAAGAAACAATACTTTACTCTTAGAGCTACAGTAGATAAGTATTTTATAAATCAGCTTGTAATATATGGTTTTCTGTAAATAGAACTTTAATGTTTTAAAGTTAATAATATTTTACGCTTGCTGCGTTATTTATATTGTGACTGCCAGAAGGTATGTATGCCTGGTATGTGTTCTCAGCAGGACACGTGTTTACGTCTGTCATGTATGACGTTTATGTTTTGCGAAAAATTATTTTACGTTTCTAGGCTTGCTACGGGTTTCGGAGCAACCACTCCCATTCCCTAGCGCCGGTCTCGGCCCATGAGATTGGGTCGTGACAAATAATTAATGGGATTTAATTATTTAATATAAGAAAGGCGTTTCTTATGACTCTCGTTGCCATATAGATGTGAATCTAGTTAGTCACACACAATAGGGTGTGCAACTGATTGAGTTTACGAGAGATCGATTTCATATAGATATTAGCATATCTCGGAAATTAATCTAAGATGAAAAAAACAAGTATAAATTAGGGACTAATATGTAAGAGTTATAAATTAGTAGGCACCTAATTGTGTTTTATCCAAGTTAATGTGATGATGTCACGATGATGTCATGTGATGATGTCACGATGATGTCATGTGATGATGTCATACGATGATGTCACGTGATGATGTCATGTGATGATGTCATGTATGTCTCTGTGTGTGACACCTAGCATCCGACGTGTCAGAAGGTGGCAACACCTATGCTTGATGTGTGACACCTAGCATATGATGTGTCAGATGGTGGCAACACCTATGCTTGGTGTGTGACACCTAGCATATGAGGTGTCGAATGGTGGCAACACCTTTGCTTGGTGTGTGACACCTAGCATGTGAGGTGTTACATTCTTAAGCAAAGGTCTACCCTATAAATAGAGGTTGCCTTTGCTCATTATAAAAAAACCCACACTTAAGAGAGCATATTTGAAGGAGTTCAAGTAGTCATCAATCATAGAAAAGCTTGGAGAAAGTTTTTCATACATCCCAACAAAGACGTAATCGAGGCGAGAGCTTGAGCTTAGGGTTGTTCGGCAAGAGGAACTCTTGCAAATTACTTCAAGGCGATGATTCAATCAGACGCATACTCGTGTGGACGAGCTTGAGGTCGCCGTACTATCGGAACTACAAGAATCATTGGAGAACGACATAGGTATTCTTCTTACGGTTTCTAGATGCGTGCATTAATTACCAGATGATACGACGATCCATTTGTTATTGATATGATCAATTTTTGGATCCGAATTGTTGGAATTCCAATTTTGAATTGAAATATACGATTTGGACCCTCACGTCCCGCTGCACCAACAGTGGTATCAAAGCCACCGTATCATCGAGTATTAAAGCTTTACGATTGAATGCATGTATTGATAATCTTGGACTTAGAAATTATTATTGGGCATGTAATTTATAATTTTGAGGGCTTAGGTCTTGTTTGAAAAACCGAGCAGACGTTATTGTGACATTAATTACATTTGATTAAATTCTATCTGGTAGATTGGTACTTAAGTGGTCCGCTCGTGACCCTCCAATCTATCCTAGGAATTTTTCTAATGTGATTATTTAACACAATACGTGACTCGCTTGTGCATTATATTGTCATCAACAAAACATGCGGAACAAGTAATAGTTTGCTCATTCTTTTGTGGCTAAAGAATGAGACCTAGGAAGTCCATGATCATACATGTGTGATTGCATGATTCATTTTAGCTTTAATATGTATGAGATGCATGCTAAAATGTGTTGTGTGCTTAGTGAGACCAGAATAACTTAAAACCCTAAGAAATCTTCCTAAAAGTTAAAAGATTAAGTTTATATTGATTAATCATTAAATTGATTTACCAATGGCTCTCCATTAGAGCAATAAACTAACACGCTTTGAGTTATCATCTTGTCGGCTATGGATACATAGGGGTGAGATGATATCGTCAAGAGGTCGTTGTTGAGTTTATTGTTAAGCATGAGATGTTACGGGTGTATCGATATAGTACACGGCAATAACGGCAAGTAGGCGTACCTGAGTCGTGTATTATTCAAATTGATACATCTTAGTTGATTCAATGGGTTAAACTTAACTAATGCTGAAACCCAATAACGACAATGGGTATCTGAGGGTGAATACATTAGGAGCTGGAAATGATTGAACCTCATATGAGATATGATGACCAAGTGTTGTTCACTTGTAGTACATTGTGATCCCAATAACGGCAATTAGGCGTACCTGAGGGAAGGAACAATGACTACAAGAATTCAATCACCCGCTTGAAATCTTTTCCAACAAAGATTCACGTTTCCTATTTTGGAAGTGTAGGATTCGAAAAAGATAGTGGGAGGCCATTTTGATAAAGACCAAATCATTATGGCTAAATATACAAAACAACACGAATACTAACTAGAGATCTTTGATGTCTAAGGGATAATAAGATTAAATAGAATCCTTTAAAGTGACATTCACGATAGTAATCGGCTAGCGGTTTAAAATCATTTTTGTTTGATTAAGATATTTAGATGCCTCTAAGGCTATTGCGAAAAAGAAATGCACATTGGTTAATAAAGAAAAATGTTTTCATTTGTTAAGATGTAGGACAATATAAGTCATTGTCGGAAATATTTGGAATGTTTGAAAGGCTGTTCGGTCAATAAAAGAACGTGTTTGTTTTGCCAAACCGAAAGACATTAAAATGGAAATTGCATTAAGTATTGTGAATACTTAAAGGGCAATGACGGGAGGAACGACAAATCCATCAAGAATGTTTCTATCTCATGTTCCAATGTCAATTGCTCATTTAAAAGCTTGGGTATTGAATACCGATGCTCATTCTCACATTTGTTTATCTTTTACGGATTTAGTAAAAGTGAGAAAGAAAGGAAAAAGATGAAGTAATTTTAAATCTCAGGAATGACGCAAGCGTTGCGACAAGAGCTATATGAACAACTTCAATCTTCTCAAATAAACATAAGTTGTACTTAAACATAATTTTTGTACTTACCCAATATATAGGAATATCATGTCTGAATTTGTATGACAAATTTGGTAGTTGATTTTCTATTTACAAAGGATGTTTGTAGTATTATGTTTGATACTACGGAGTTGGGTGTGGATATGTACAAAATGGTCTTTATTATTTGATTAAAGATATTTAATGCAAAAGATGTTTTTAAAATTTATACCATAAGTAATCAAATCTCTAAACAATTTTGGCACTTATGATTAGGACATATTGCAAAAGATAGACTTCACAAGTTAGATAGGATGGGAATCTTGAGCAATCAAGATTTTGCATCACTTCCGACTTATGAATCGTATCTTAAAGGCAAAATGACCACCTGATCGTTCTTTGTGGTACAAAGTGATAGAGCCACGGCCGTTTAAGAGATCATACATAGTGATGTATATGGTATGTTTATAGAAACGGACCAAGGTAGATACTTATACTTCATTTTCTACATCAATGATTTATCACGATATAGTTAAGTTTGTCTTATGAAGAACAAACATGAAAATTTTGAAATGTTCAAATGACTTCAAGAATGAAGTAGAAAACCAAATTGGAAAAGTATTAAAACTTTACGATGTGATCGAAAAGGGAAGAATATTTGAGTACAGAATTCGGTACGTTCCTAAAAGGAATGTGGTATTATTTTTCAACTTACTCCTTGGGAACACCATGGTTGAATGGTGTGTCTGTCAAGAAGGAGATATCGTACAATGTGGGACATGATACGATAAATAATGGGCTATATACTAATTTATCCATCTCGTTATGGAGTCATGCACTTCTTACCGCAAATAAAATTCTAAATTGAATTCCAACTAAATTCGCCCCATAGATACCTTATGAGATAAGGTATGAAATCAAGTCTTAAAGAAGTTAAGATTTGTTCGGAAGATATCAGGAAACTGATATCTGATAAATTTGGAATCAAAATCAATCATGGAAAGGTTATGTTGGATATTCTAAAGACAATTTAGGATGTTATTTCTATATTCTAACCGAACAAACAATCGTTGTTTATCGGTGGTAGTCTTACTTGATAAACCGTTTATTCAAGAGGGAGACTAAGAAAGGAATATAGAATTAGATGAGGAGTCATCTAGTTACCAACTAAATAATGAATCAATAAAGATTGATCAAACCCAATAAGAGCTAGAGTTAGTAAAAGATGTATCTATATTAACATCTCGAAGATCAAGTAGAGTATCTCGTCCACCAGAGAGATATGATTTTTTTGCATTATAAACTAGAGTTGTTTAGTCATGGTGAAAAATATCAAGTGTTGATCCCTCTACTTATTTAGAAGCTATATATGATATAGATTCTTAAAAAATGGTTTGAAGCAATAAAATCTGAAATGGATTCCATTTATAGTAACCAAATTTTGGGAGCTAGTCGATCCATCCAAAGGTATTATACCGATAAGGATTAAATGGATCTTCATGTGTAAAATTGGTACTAATGGGAAGGTGGAGACCTTTTAAAGCTAGGCTTGTTGCAAAAGATTTTTGCTAGAGGCAAGAAGTTCTATTGTGAATACACTTTCTCGCTGGTAGCCATGCTTAAGTCCATCCAGATTCTTCTTGCCATAGCTACATATGTAGATTCTATGGTTGGACATGTTGATGTAAGAACCATATTCCTTAATAGTTAAATTAAGGAGTATATCTATATGGAACAAGCCGAGGATTTTAAATCCGAAGAAGGTTCCGAGGCGTGTAAGCTAAAATGATCCCTAGTGGATGGAAACAAAGTTTCGAGATTCGTCGTCTTGATAAAGCCGTAAGGAGTTACGAATTTATTAAAAACGATGATAAACCCAATGTTTACAAGAAGGTCGGTGGGAGCAGACTCACTTTTGTGATCTTGTATCTAGATAATATATTACTAATACATAATAATATCGGAATTTTAACTTCTGTAAAACTTTGGTTTATCTAATACGTACTCCATCAAAGTCCTCGGAGAAGTAGCATATATTCTCAGTGTTGGAATCTATGCAGATAGATCTAAGAGAATAAGTGGTTTCTCCTAAAGGCTCTTCTTAGAAAAGATATTGAAGTAGTTTAATATGGAAGTTCTAAGAGAGGATTGATACTAGTTAGCCATGAAATTCTTCTTTGAATAGGAATGTCTTCTGAGACTTCTGAAGAAAGAAAGAATCTAGCAAAGATACCATATGCTTCGGAAATTGGTAGTCTGACGTATGTGTTGTCACTTACAAAGCTAGAAATTTGTCTATGCGGTTAGTGGGAATAATCAGTTTCAATCAAATGCATGTTGAGAACATTGGATGGTCGTTAAGGATATCTTTAAGTACTTATGAAGAACTAAAGATATGGTCTTAACTAATGGAGAACAAGGTTTTTTAAGTAGACCGTTTTACAGATTCTGATTAATAAATCAGATATGGATGATAGAGTGTCTATCTCCAGATTCATAAATCAGATTCAGATATGAATGTGTGAATGTCCTTAATAAACTTGCATTGAGTTGATTTGAAACCGATATAGATCCATTGAAACATGCTACCTATTGAGCGGCAATAGGGATGTGTGATCACCAGTACAAGCATGTGATTATCTATAGAAGTAGGAATGATTATATTAAGTTATAAGGCAACAAAAATGTTGGTGATCTTCACTTAATGGGTAGTCTTGAGGCGGCAGTAATAGGTTTATGGCCTAGATACCCAATATAGAATTCGAGACAGCAGTGATTCAGTTCACGGTCTAAATTGCTGTATCAAACTATTGTGTGATATATTGTGGTTCATACTATTGTTTTACTCAGTAGGGTTTTATGTTTAGGGTTTCATCTGGATGGTTGTGTGGCTGCATAGTGTATGTTTTACATGCGATTCCCGTTTTATTAATATTCCCAAGTAATTATGTGAACTCACTCAAGATTGACCCCCGTTGATATTTCCCTTTATATGTAAATAGAGTTTTGACGTTACAAGACTTCCAGTTCTTTCTTCAGAAGTCTTATCTAAATAAGGCCACTCTAGAGCTACAGAGCAATTCAGTCAATCCCACAGTAGTTCATTTGGTTTAAACGTTTTGCTCTGATATGAAACTACTGTTAGTATCAGTGATTTTGAAAATGCTGCATGTTTGTACAAAAAGGGCTTTTGCCAGTTGTTTATAAAGAAACTAGATTTGTGTGTAAAGCTATGGGTTTGTACAAATGTTTTTGAACCGGTTACTGATGTGTGAACTGGTTTATACTGCTGGCATTGTATTCGAATAGGGTTATCATATGGTATGTGATGTGTACGCGTACTACCCTGAGTCTAGAGATACAATCACATGGTTTTCATTATATGTTTATTTAATTTTCAAATACTTGCGAGAAGAGATGGAGACCATTTTATGTTTTCAAAACGCGAAAAGTTTTTATTGATTTTCCTAGGCTTGCTACGGGTTTCGGAACAACCATTCCCATTCCCTAGCGTCGGTCGCCACTCGAGTTTCGGGTGGAAATCGGGTCGTGACATAAAGTATCACAACTATACAAGTTATAAAAAGAACTAGTAATACAGATCTTTTGTCATGCATGCATACTATGATTATTGACCAGCGCATGTTTCTAGAAAGAATGGACAAACAACCATAAATCTTAAAACTAATCCTTGAGACAATGGAACAAAAAAAAAGTTATCAATAAACTTTGCAAATAAAAATTTTCTTATACACTTTCTTGTCGCGCTATGTAAATGTTGTTAAAAGCAACAGACGGACCCCGCCGGGCCAAGCAGTGGAATCGAGAAAAAGCCAAGCAATGCAGTCAGACTCTTTAAAACAAAATGCTCCAATGGGGGACAAACCAGAGTCTAGAAGTGACAGGCGACAAATCCCATTCCATCGGGAAATGGAAAATAGTATAGATTTTTGCAAAATTCGTAGCTTAGATGAGGGCAGAGTCCAAAAATAACAGGCGACAAAGCCAATTCCATTAGGAAAATGAAAATTGGGCCAACTTTTGCAAATTCATATATCAGATAAGAGAAGGAGACATGCCTCCACCCTAAAATTCTATAGAGTCAAACCCAGGTGATAGGCCCTTAGAGTCAAGAACACAGGCAACATGCCTCCGCTACCCAGAAACTGAAACCAGACCACAGGGGGCATCAAGTCTCCATCAACTAGACAAGAAGGGGGCATCGAGACTCCATCAACCAGACAGTAGGGGACATCAAAACCCTCATAAACAAGACAGCAGGGGGCATCAAGATACTATCAACCAGACAATATGAGGCATCGAGACTTCATCAACCAGACAATAAAGGGCATCAAGACTCCATCAACCAGACATCTAGGGACTATGGATTCCCACCACACAAGTGCTAGGGGGCATCAGGACTTCATTATCTGGACATTATGGGACAACAGTACATTACCGAAAAAGACTAAACCGACTTTAGTTGAAGAAGAAGAAGAAGAAGAAGAATCGAGCTGCTTTTCACCAAATCAAAAACACAAAGAAGGCATCTAGAATGTAAAATAACAACAAAATGCGATAAGCAAAGCTTCTAGAAATATAGTACAATGTTTTTGACATACAGAGATGCCAATAAAGGATAATATGAGAAATAACAAACAAATATAAGGGAGTAGCAACTACTCATCAGAATCCTAGTCCTGCACTAGTGGCTCTATGTCACCGTCTTCGCTCCCCAATAGCATCTCCTCGTCCTTAGCAAGACCTATAAGATAATCGCGCCAGCCTATGCACCACCATAAGAAGAAGTAAAGCCTCCACGACCACCGGGTGCTCCAAGTTTACCAGCTAGAAATTCATCAGCTCTGCTACTAGGGGCTCCAAATCCTCGCCCGATAGCGGGAGGATCTCTAACTCTACCACCGGTGGGATCCAGATCTACCTGCTGCAACCAGTCATCTAGATCCTCAATGCGATATTACAGGAAACCAGATAGTAGTCAAAACTATAGTTTCACACATGCATACATTATACAATAAATAATAGGCATACTGCATTTTTACCCTCATTTATGCTGATACACTACACAACTGGTCCTGCCAGTAGTGAACCGCGTCAGCCAGCTGAATAGCCTTGAATATTGACACCAACAAACCAGAAATTAACAATCAGTCAAGGGGGAAAGAAATCCTAGTGTAAATGAAAGCACAAGCACAAAGAATAGACTCACATGAGTACAACCTGGAGGCGCAAAGGAATGCACAATGCATGCATCAGGATCAGAACCCTGCGTGAACCCATGCACATTATAGTAGCGGGTAGATCTCTCTCGCATATGACGTATCAAGCCTGGAACGATCCTAGAAGAAATCGCAGCCGCTGTCTCACTAGAAGAGACTCGCCTAGGAGACCCAAGAATTGACATTCGGGCACGCCTGGCACAGGACCCACGCCTAGGTCCCCTTTGAGAAGACACAAGATAGAAGGATTATGAAAAAGCAAAACCAAAAAATTTAAAGATTGAGAAGTGGTACATACCTGCGTCTCTATAGCAGCCTGTTTAGTAGGAGCATCCTGAGCACTGGGCCTCTGACTTGCCGGTATGTTTATCAAATGCAAACTACCTAAAAGATGGTATCGCACCAGATCGTCCATATAGCTCAGCCGAGGAGAAAACACAAGAGTAGTAACGGGAAAACCCCTTTAATCTTTATGAAGGGAAGGCGATACGACGTCTCGACCATGTAACATTGTCAATGGTGACGCCCTATGCACCATTCGGTCTCGAGGACAGTCCCACCAATGGAGCACATGCTCGCCTAGAAACCAGGCTCAATATTTTGGGCCATGCATCTGATAGCACATACCAGATATGTCAATGATTCTCTTAAGCCATAATGACCAATGGCTCCCTGGAGGAGTATTCCAAGACGACTGCACCTACAAATCTACAATAGGTAAGTACACAATTCAAATACAGTTTATAGACTAACTGGTTTTTAGCATGTTTTTTACATTAATCCAAGCTAGGTTATTCAACCAATCCCTACAACCAGCTCCTTTTTCATGAGTCAAAGCACGAGAAACATTCTGAAACCCCAATAGATGAATGCCTAACAGCGGTAGACGGCCGAATTTAGTCAAGATACCAGTCTGAATAGCCCAAATCTAAGAGGGGAATATAGAGTCAAAATCAAAAGTCAGTAAAGACAGAAAGCACAGTGAAAGGGTCAAGAAAAGGGACTCTCACATGCACAGCGGGCTGTTGGTGAAAGTACGCAAGCGTACGTATGCCAACTTGTAATACAGACCGAGAAATCTGGATATCGTACCCACAGGGAAAGCTACTAAAGACAACCAGTTAGGAGACTCGATTTGGATAGTTAAAAGATAATTTGAATGTTGTTCTTAAACTAAATAAACTGAAATAACAATTATAGCTAAAATTAACTAAAGCTGTAATGAAAATATGGTTTTAACAATAATGGAAAAGCAGGGATTATTAACTTTCATTATGATGTTCAATCAGATTGAAATATGGATTTGGTTGTTTTACTAAGGTTCAGGCTAATCGTAAGCACCTAAAATTCTCTCTAGAGCAATTGCAGGCAAAAACATACAACGAACTAAAACCAGGCTAATTACTCCACTACTAGAAAACAGGTGTTTAGCGACGGATTTTTCTGTCACTAAACACCTGAAATCTGTTGCTAATTACTATTAGCAACGGATTACCGACGGACCTCGTCCGTCGGTACATTTTGGGTCGCTAATTACAATAGCGACCCAAAACGAATATGTCGCCAATTTACCGACGGAAAACTCCGTTGGTAAATTGACGACACACGGTCGGCAATTTGGTCGAGCCAGCCGACCGGCTAGCGACAGACTAGTCCGTCGCTAATTCCGTCGGCAATCATTGAAATTGCTGACGGAAATGTCTGTCGCCAACATCAGAACCGGTCGTCTCCTGGATAATTAGCGACAGAAAAATTTAAAAAAAGGGTCGCTAATTTATCTAATTTTTTGCAAATAATTTTTTTTTTTTGCGGCATATTTTCATATTTCTTTCAGTTAAACAGACCATTCACACACATAAGAAACAATAAATATATATAACCAAATCCGTAATATATATATATGGAAAAACATTAAAAAGCATACAAAATACATAAATAAGTCAAAATATGCGAACAAAACACATAAATAAGTCAAAATATGCGAACAAAACACATAAATAAGTCAAATTGTATCACAAAAGCCTAATCTAAACTGGTGGTGTCATCAGCAGGTGGGGGTGGGGTAGGTGGGAACTGCGGGCGTAACTCGGGTGGGAGTGTAGTCATCAGCCGCGCAAGCTCAGTACGGATCCGCTCGTCGACACCCGCCTCTACACTACGGACCCGCTGCTCGAGACCCGCCTCCACAGTGATCATACGCTGCGCGGCCCGCTTGTCAACCTCTCTCGCAATACGCTGCTCGATCTCCTCACTGATAACCGTCGATTGTTGCTGTGTCTGTGATGATCCCCGACGCAATCGGCTGCTCTGGCCGACGTAGGATGCGGAAGCTGAACCAATACCGTAAACTCGCTGTTTCTTGATTGCCTCCAGAGATAAAAACAACTCGTTCTCGTCGATCGGCTCAAGAGTCGACGAACTCCCCTCCCCAGCCGCCTGAGACTGTGTCGCTGCAGAAAGCTCTTCCTGGAAACAGTCCTGAGAAGAAAAAAAAAGCAAATTCATAGTTTAGTTAAATTCTGTAAAAATACTTAACAAATTTTAGTTTCAACCTATATTTCTAACTAAAATTCGGCAGCATTTCCTCTGTAATATGAGCATCACCCATTTTTCAGGGATTTCCTGCAAAAACAACTGCATACAACTCTTTCAACCATACTCAACAACATTCACAATAACAGTCACAACAATCACATAAACATCCTACAATAAACTATAGAACTGTATATTTATTTATAAAAATTCTATAACTCTTTACAGTTATTTAAAGTTTAAAGAAACTTACATTTTTATCTTTTGATCTCTTGTCAACGAAGACCGTCCGATCAGCTTTTGTCAGGTGCAACGTGACATGCAACTCAGCCAAAGTGGGCTCTCGACCGAGCTCCTGAGTCTAGTATATGAAATGAAAAAATTAGATTAATTAGTAGTTAAAGGAAAATATAACACTACTATTAATATTTAAAACATACCATTACTGTCTGATGCCTCGTAGCCGATCGCGATCCTGCGGTATGTCGAACCGGTCCGGTCCCAGCTCCTGATGGCTCACTCATCCGATTAGCTCGTGCTATATCAGACTTCTTCTTCGCCTCCGCAGTATCCCAGTCATGCTTCCACGACGCCCAAGTGTCAGCACTAACACTGCCCTCTTTTTTATCCGTCCTCGTGTTGTGGAGAGTATCTTTGTACCGATTGGCTGCATGGCGGTAAAAGACCCCTCGAATCAGATCGTCGGAGTAGGTCGCATCCCAGCAAAAACCCTTCTGCAAAACCAATAATAAAAACAAATTAGTAATCAAAAAGAAATTAAAATTAAATATATGAATTTAATAACCTTAAACTCCTCGAAGTAGAAGCCCTTATGCTCTGCTGTCAGCTTCTTCCACGAGGAACCCTCAGCAAACCAGCAAGAACGGAAAATGGGCAAGATCGCTCTAGATGCTGTCCCACTATCGTTCTTACTATCCAGCAACTTTTCCCTGAATATTAAAAAAAACACTTAGTTTCTGCAATTAGTAAATAATAACGTCAAAAAATAACTTGTCATTCATACCTCGCAGCATCAGGTGTAACTCTAACCCTACCGGAGTCATCCGTTGCTGGAAGCGTATCCTGTGGCTGCTGCTGTCTAGCCGCTCTCCGCTGCACGGGTCTACTCTCTGCCACCTGCTGCTCAACCTCAGGTGGATCCTGATTCGGGTCGCCGCGTCCGCGTCCGCGTCCCTGCCCTGTGGTCCTACCCCCTCGGCCTCTCATAGCTGCAAAAAAGATTATAAAACAATATTCCACACGAAAAAAAATAAACACATCCATTATAAAAACTGAAACACATAATTTAATAACAAAATAAAGTCAATATAACAATGAACGTAACTGAAAGTCAAAATTCTACAGAAATGACAATGAAACAAATCACGCAATATCTATATTATCTTCCAGTCCAATGTCATCATCGTCCGATGAGGATGGTGGATAATCATCTTCCGTCTCTAATGTTGGAGGGTTGTGTAGTGCATCCTCGTCTGCCTCGCCATTTACATCAACTAAAGTTGTCGGATCTTCATTAGTTCTGACATCGAGCGGATGTTCTGCACTATCATCTTGAAATGTTGGGACAGTTCTTTCGGGCATGTCAAGTTCAGAGCGAGCCTTTATCTTGCACACTGCCCACCAATCTTTCTTGTCCCGTTTTTTGCTTGGGTAGGGTAAGTAATGTACTTGATCGGACTGTTCAGCTAAAATGAAAGGTTCGCATTTGTTGTACCTCTTTCTGTGATTAACATCCACTATGTTATACCGAGGATGGACTAACATACCGACTTTTTTTGTAGGATCAAACCAATTACATTTAAATAAAACCGTCCTTTTAATTGGTAGAGCTGGATACTCTAACTCGATAATGTCAGTCAAAACTCCATAAAAGTCGCTTTCGGCCGGACCGTAGAGTGATCCTTTTACACAGACTCCGCTGTTCATGGTAACCCGATCCCCCCCATATTCTTCAGTATTGAATTTAAACCCGTTAACACAGTACCCCTTGAATGTTTTGACCGATCTAAGCGGTCCTTTTGCAAGACTTAAAATATAGGGATTGATACAGATAGTGGGGTCTTTCACCTGTAGCACAATAGCACTTATACGGATCAACACGATAATATGAACAACTACGACAATAAAACAACATCAATACTTACATATTGCTCGAACCAAAATGCGAATTCACTCTCCAACTTTACTACAACTTCGGTCGGTGTGATTTCGGGGTTGATTTCATACAACTCGCCTTCAAAAACTCTATTTACAAGAATGCGAGCGAATTAATACAATTTGGATAAGATTCTTCAGTATTGAACTTAAATGTGTATATTAAGGCTTACTCTCTGTAAGGTTCGATTTCAGGGCAATTTAGAAGGATATAGCTTCGGGCAGTAACATATTCAGCATCATCTAGATATCTGTTCCGACAAGCACCTACAGGTCGCCCATTCGGTTTGAAAATAGATAATTTGTCGACGTCGTCAGCAACGTCCATATCGCAAACTTCATTTCTTTGAATCCGACATGGTAGCATCGGATCACCATCCGTGAAATAGAAAGATGCAAATTTCACTGTTTCCTCTAATAGATTTCCGCTGCTGATGCTTCCTTCCACTCTGCCTTTATTCGAGACCTTATTTTTGAGTTTTCTCAGGTATCTGCATAATCAAATAATTAGTTCATGTACCAACTGCTCGATCAAGGAAATAGAACTGTAGATGTATTACCTTTCAAACGGATACATCCAATGATACTGAACAGGTCCTACCATCATAGCTTCATACGGAAGGTGTACGGGGAGATGTTCCATCGAATCAAAAAAACTCAGCGGAAAAATACGTTCCAACTTGCACAGTATCTTCGGGATATCAAGATCCAATCTCTCAAGATCTGCTTTTTTCAGCGATGTGGCAGTTAATTCTCTGAAGAAGATACTCAACTCTGTTAAAGGCTCCCACACTTCTGGCGGAAGAAGCTCCCGAAGAGCAATTGGCAAAAGTCGTTGCATGAAGACATGACAGTCATGACTTTTCATGTCCATCATCTTCAAACTGTTTAAATCAACACACCTTGACAATTTGGACAGTAACGATCCGGAAACTTTTACTTTTGAATCCATTCGAGCAAAATCTTTTTTGAATCCCGATCCAAAGCATACAAAGCCTTTGGATATCTATCGGTTTCCTGATCTTGTGCTAGGCCGGGACGATCACAAATCCCATTCAACTCTGCCCGAGATTTTTCCGTGTCTTTCGTCTTACCGGGTACATTGAGCACGGTATTGAAAACGTTGTCAAAAACATTTTTCTCAATATGCATGACATCGAGATTATGCCGGATTACATTTGTCTTCCAATACGGTAAATCCCAAAATATACTCTTTCGATTCCAACCACGGCCTTTAGATAATTCAGCATTCGTAGCCTTAGCATTAGTCTAATAAGCCCTCTTAAACCCCAGACCATCTACCTCTGCTAACACTTCATCTCCAGTCCTCACACCTCCAAATTTGTGCTTTACTTGTTTGCCTTTTCAGAATTCAGTAACGTTCCGACGGAAATGGTGGCCCGTAGGTAAAAACTTTCTATGGCAATCAAACCAGGATTTTTTACCACTCTCGGGCAACGTGAATGCCTCGGTATTTTCTATACAATACGGACATGCCAATCTTCTTGATGTGCTCCACCCAGACAACATTGAATAAGCGGGAAAATCATTAATTGTCCACATAAGCGCCGCCCTCATTTGAAAATTCTGCCTCTTTTGAATGCCATATGTCTGGATTCCAGATTCCCACAATTGATTCAACTCCGCTATTTACGGTTGTAGGAAAATATCCATATGGTTTTTTGGATTTCCGGGTCCCGGGACAAGTATTGTCAAAAACATAAACTCGTCCTTCATGCACATGCCAGGAGGCAGATTATACGGCGTCACAATGACTGGCCAGGAAGAATATTGTGTTCCATAACAACCAAATGGTTGAAACCCGTCAGTACATAAGCCTAGTCTGATATTTCTTGTTTCATCTGCAAAATCTGTATGCAACTCACTGAACCGTTTCCAAGCCGGAGAGTCAGAAGGATGACATATCTTCTCGTCTTCCATTTCATGTTCGGCGTGCCATGTCATATGTTTAGCCGTGGCTTTGGAAGCATAAACCTTTGCAGCTTCGGAGTTAAAGGGAAACAAAACATTTTTTTTATATGGAACGTTAGCCCTTCTTTTGTCCGAATTGCTTTTCGTAACAGGTTTCCACCGAGGAAATGTGCAAACTTTACAGTGGGTTAAATCCTCGTCCGCCCCCCAGTAAATCATACAGTTGTGCAAACAGTAATCAATAACCTCAACCGGCAACCCGAGACCTTTCACCAGCTTCTTAATATTAGCAAATTTTTTTGGCATTTTGTTATTCTCTGGAAGCAGTTCTTGTAATAAACGGCAGGTGTCATCAATCAAAGATATCGATCCCTGATGTCGACACTTAATATCCAAAATTTCAACAGATGCGGACAGGGGTGAGTGCCTGCTATTTCCGGGCCATATTTCTTCTTCTGCGGCACTCATCATATCAAAAAAATTTCGAGCTTCTTCATTCGGGGTCTCTTCCTCAAAAACATCAGGACCAGCAGCATCAATAACCATTCTTTGACCGGAGTTTAAATCTCCCCCTCCCTCATTATAGTAATCGTATTCCTTAGCCGACTGCTGAACAACAGGAGGCATATTCACCTCACCGTGGTGAATCCAGACTTAGTAATTTGGAACAAACCCAGACTGCAAGACATGTAGTTTCACAACTTCTACATCTCGAAAATTCGTATTTCTACATTTTGTCCTAGAACATGGGCATTTTATCTCTTCTCCACTCATACACTCTGGATGTTGTATAGCAAAATTCACAAAATCTTCAAGATTAGGGAAAATATCTGGCGGCATGAAGCCTCTGTCATGCCTCGTATACATCCAACTGCGGTCTGGATTCATTTCTGGAGGACGTACAATTAGGTACTGGTTCATAAGCTCAACGTAGCAAAGTCAATGTAATTGACTGCTAAAAGGGTAAGGTCCTATCCCATTCGCAAAACTGGCGCCCCATAATTTAATCACGATATATGCATGAATACGGAAAAAATATTCGACAACCTTCCGACGTCGTTCCCCAGGTGCATTATATAATATAGGGTGTGCAACGCTAATTATATATTCCGTAAGGAATAAGCGTTACACAGCCTATATTAAATAGCCACCCGGAGAACATACGCCAAAAAACTACCAAATATTTTTCAATCATATCCATACATATATGTTTTCTCATGATCAAATTACGCAGACGACGACAGTTTTACGAACTGTACACACGTTCAATCCCGTGTCGTTCAATCTCTTGAACACACGGGACGGGTTTCTACGGCTAGGTAAGATTTTATTCGTTGGGAATAAAATCTTTGTTAATTAAATTTGACTGTTATTAAAATTACTCTAACTTATAAAATAAAATATAAAAATGCAGTAACACTTACTTGTTGAAGAGCAGAACCGCAAGAGAGAAGAGAATGGAGATGGTAAAAACGGTGTGAACGGACGACAACAACAATAACTGTAATAAGGACAAAACCTACAATAATAGTTTCAAATAAGTCTGTCATAGCATTACAAGTTAACAAATTGAATGTCTATTTAATTTGAGTACTAACGAAATTTTTTTATACTTACTAACAAAAATCCGGCAGCATTTCCCTTAAAAATGAGCATCACCCATTTTTCAGGGAAATCCTGCAAGCAAAATATTACATATTCAAAAATATGCAATACACCAATTCCACCAATTCATTATATGATTACAACCATTCAACTAATTTGAAATAAAATCATTACAATCTAATTTACATTTATTTATTATAATAACAATGTAATGCAATTTAAATTATATAAATCAACCTAAACAAACTAATAATAATATATACTAATTTTAAATTATAATAATTAATTATAAATGATCCTAATTCATTTTAAACAAACTAATACAAATTTATTCATTACTAATTTTAGAAAATAAATAAGAATTTACTTATTAATAATCTAATTAAATTTAAATAAACTATTCTATTTTTTTCAAAAAAATTACCAATTAAATAAAAATATCCTAGTACTAATAAATATTAACATAACTAACCTATAATTTTAAAATACTTACCACCCTAATTCAATAATACTAACCTAATTTAAATAAACTCAAGGATTTTAATCAAAATAATCCATTAATCTAATCTAATAATATGAAATTAGACACATTAATAATTTAATTCTAATCAACTCAAATTAATTCAATTTAAACCTAATAAAATTTATAACCTAATTAGATTAAAACTTAATTTAGTTAAAATTTAAATGGATTAAAACCTAATTTAAGTAAATTAAACAAAAAAAATAGAGACTCACCGGATGGACGGACGACCCTGGGCAGACGGCGGCGGTGGGCGGGTTAATTGTTTTTGCTTCAAAAACAATTATAAAACAGATTAAAATAAAGGGAAATAGGAAAGGAAAAGGGAAACAAAGGGGAAAGTAACTTACCGGCGGCGGTGGGCAGAAGACGGAGGAAGGCAGATGGCGGTGGCGGTGGGCAGAAGAGGGATGAAGAAGCAGAAAAAGAAAAAATGGAGAAAGAAGAAGGAAAGGAGAATCGCGGCTGTATTTAGGTTCGTTTCATTAATGGATGAAATTAGCGACGGATTTGACATTCCGTCGCTAAATATAGCGACGGAAAGTCACATCCGTCGCTAACATAGTTAAAAGAAATACCAAAACCAAAGGATTAGCGACGGACTGGCTAATCTGTCGCTAAATTCAGCGACGGATTAGCTAACCCGTCGCTAATCCGTCGTTAATGAATGACGGGAAGCTTCCCACCTTTCATTTGGTGGAATTTGCCGACGGTTGTCCAGTCCGTCGGCAAATCCGTCGGTACCTTGCTAATTAGCGACGGAATTCATGTCCGTCGCTGAATTCCGTCGCTAATTAGCTGATTTCTAGTAGTGCTCACTCTCGCACAATGATTAACCTAATTATTGATCAATTGATGTTTATGAAGCAAACTGTAGGAACACATACTCGTCAATTCACTCTCGCATAATTAACTCCTATATTCTTAATTGTATTGGTCTATTCCAGTTTTACTCTCTCAAGCTAAAACCAAAACACAGGACAATGAATAAATTGGCCAAATAAATTCAAGCATTAAGAACAATAATTAAAACATAGTAACAACAACAACCCACAAATCCAATTTGTTTAAACAGACATAAATCCCACTAATAATTCCCAATGAAGGGTTTAGCTACACATATTCAAAGAAAGTTCAATAATAATGTAATAAGAATTCATAGCTGAAGAAGAAACAATAAAATTAATCGCTTAATAATAATCGTACCTTAGTCGACAATAATCCCAACACTATAATGTAGAAAATCCAGAATACAAGCTAAAACGATGAACGGATATCGGAAACTAAGCTAAACTAATAAAAAAAACTAATGTCTAATGTGGCGAACTAAGCAAACCCCTCCTTCAATGTCTTAATGCGGTATTTATATGTCTTTTGGCTCAGAGAATGACTTTAGGTCGAGTTTAAGTGAAAACCCAGAAGTGCCCTTGCGTTTGGTGGTGTTTGGCAATGTTTCGGGGTATTTTTGTCCAATATAGGTCACAAGAACCCTCAAGTGCACGTTCGTGCACTTTGTGCACGTTCGTGCACATTTTGTTGATTCTGGAGGTGCACGTTCGTGCTCCATAGGTACACGTTCATGCACCCCAACACTTAGCCAATTTTTCAATTTTTTCTTCAGTTTCGCCTTCAATTTCCCTTCGGCCAAAGTACATGTTCGTGCACTTTAGGTTACACGTTCGTGCACTTTTTCTGCTGCACAACTGTCAACTTCAAAAGGTCATAACTCGGTGTAAAAACGTCGGAATGAGTAGATTCTTGATTCTATGGAATGTTTAGGATATCCACTTTATTTCTTGTGAAGAACATAAAGTCAATTGAAGTCTCTAAGTATTTCAAAATATTCAATCAATGCAGTGGGGTCAAATTCACAAGTAGGAAATTGTGCTCTCGGCGTCTATTTTCATGGGATCTTCACACAACTCTCCTCTAAACTTAAATTATGATCCCAATGGTTTTCAAATAGCTTGAATATCATGAAAAACTCCCCCATTATGCCTGAGATGCTAAATTACAAAAATGAGCACAAAGAAGCTCTAAAATAACGTCAACTGCACATTTATGACATATAAAACACCTAATATATTGGAGTATTTCTACTCCTATCACGGGGCACATCTTGTAAAGGCGAGATCTTCCACGGAAGACCTGGTCCATGCTAGTATACATGTAGGAAAACGTAAAAGAACCCTAATCATAGGATGCCATTCGATCCAGGTCCTCCAGTACCGATAGTACACAGAAGGAAAGAGTGGCCCTAAAATAACAAAACAGGGTAGCCCCAACAGATAAAAGAAGAAGGATCGAGCAATGTGATCTATATCGCGCTCATTCCTTAGAATGAAAAACTGGTAACGCTTATACAGCTGAGTGTATCAAAGCGAACGACCCTTTATTTGCGGCACAAAGCCTATCATAGGACACGAGACCGATGTCGAAGGGCACCGGCTGGCCATCAAATTCCATCCCAGTAATAAGCAAGAAGTCTAGGGGAGTGACGTTCATTCCTCCAAATGGTAAATGAAAAGTATGGGTCGTACCCATCCACCTCTTCATCAGAGCATGTAAATAAGCACTATCACAGAATCTCATCCGGGTGAACAAAGCACGAACTAGACGACCAAATCTGACGTCGTCTATCTGAGCAAGAACAATTTGATGCAAAGAATCAAACCAGGTCCGAGCACGAACAAAGTTTTGGAAGCACGAGAACATCAAGTTTGTTAATACCGGTTATGTAATCGCCCCGAAAGCAGGTCCAAAAATCAAAAAACAGCCGCAAATCAAGCGCCAATAGAGAACTGGCTCCACCACCTTGGCCCCAGAACAAAGTGACGGCGGCACCACTTCATACTGGCGTCGGCACTAGTCCTCTCTTGTCCTTCGAGACACATTTTTTCGGGCGCTTGGCCCATTTGCAAGCAATTTCGAGCAGTATTTTAGACATTTCAAACATCTGTTCAAAAGGGAATTCAGAATAAGTTACCTCAAACATAAATATGGTGCAGCTATGCTTCCAAACATAAAAAAAGCGGTACCTCCTGGCCCATCTCTAAAGATGAAGTATCTTGCACAGTATGTTAATTCACATCCGTGCAAGGCTTCTTGAAGTGCCACCCCGCTACCATGACGGAAGTCAAAATAGAGAACACTTGTGAAGTTGGAAGAAAAGCATATAGGAGAGAGAAGTTAAAAGTGAAAGTGCGCAAAGGAACTCTATCTCTCCAAACGATATGTGGAATAAGCCCATAAGAAAATAAAACTCCTAGGAGTTCTTTTTCTCCTTAACTAACTAAGAGCAGCAAACCAGAATACTTCCCTAGAGGATCATGCCATACTAATTCTTCGACAAAGCAGGACACCCTTAGAAAGCAGTATCAAATTCAAACGACAAATGATAGGAAGACATCGCCACGCAATCCAGTATTTACATAATGCGACACAAAGTAGAGCATAACAACGGTCTATCCCTACATGAGAAACTGTGGAAAGAGGAGGATTTATCGCCAAGAAGACATCACAGATATATCGGCAATAATTCAAATAAGCATCAGACATTTCCGCTAGTTGTTGAATCCATGCATCCACGCAATAGGATGGCCCTTGGGGAAGTTAAGGGGATGTTTTTCCCTCTATAAAACTAGGAGGCACCGAACATGATAATTACCATGTACCTATGCAATAAGGTGGCCCTTGGGATGGAAAAGGCAAAGGGGATGATGTCCCTTTTACAAACCTAAGAAGTACTGAATATGATAATTACCAAAGGTCCAAGCAATTGGATCACTCTCAGGAATTCTGAGAGTTTATAACTTCATTATACGGGGCACACAGCGGGCAATCCAGGCTCAATGGATAACCTACAGAACAGTTGAAAAGTCCTTCTCTCGAACATATGTGAAGTAGTCAAGAACCAAGACGCATGGGATCAGGATGATGCACCTCAATAGCTGATGCTCAAGATATGGTATTAGCAAACTACCAATGAGTGAGTACCTCTAATGGTGGGCAGTATCCTTGTTACTTGTCGAACGGCGAGCTTCGTCTTTGACAAGAATGGACCATTTTGTCAATTTTCGTCAAAGAAGGGGAAAACTGTAGACACCTATTTTCCGAACAGGTAAAAAGTAATAAAAGACTGAATCGTCTAATGATGATTTCTAGAGAAATTTGTTCGGGTAACAAGCTAACAATCTGCTTATTTAAATTCAAGCAGGCTAGATCAGTGCACAGTTGCAAACTTGAAGAATTAAAACGTAATTAGTCGCGAATAGCCTAATGAAATCCAAAGAAATTATGATTTAAGTCTAATAAATTGGACTAATTACAAAATCTTAAAAATTTATGAGCTAATTTGCAAGTTTGACAGACTAAATTGAACATACCAAAACCCTTAGGGTCTTGCAAGCCTTTTTTGATACTTCCACGCGCCAAAAATTACCTTTAGCCATAGTTATTGCCTCACACTTAATAAAATACAAATTTAATTAACTAATTATCTAACATACACTTTAAACCTAATCTAAAAACCTAACTTGTACATCCTAGACTCTAGAAAACCCTCACCCTAATTTGATCAGTATGAATAATACTACTAATCAGCCTACCTGGAGATCGGACCAGTAAGTAATTTTAGTACGCCAAAAAACCAACCAGAAACCCTAATTTATATAGTGTTGGCCAAAGCATATATTGAACACACACACACACCAAATTAGTCAACTCCACCCAATCAATCAAGCTTTTACGCTTCGATCAATCAAGAACGCACTATTGCACATCGATCTGAAGCTGGATTCCACATCCAGATCGCCAAAAAAGAGACAAGGACTCAGAAAGATACTTCTTAGGATCCAAATATGTTCCATGTCACTTTTTATGCACGTGTTTTAATTTATGTTAAATCTTACATCTAGAAAAAATGCTACGATTTCAATTGTAAAAACGGCCATAACTATTCTATTTGATGTTTCTGCCATGATTACCATACATCTAGCTTAGAAACATGTTTATAGGGTGTTGTATCTGATTTCAATTATCTTCACATGATAGATCTGATCAAATCTAATCAGATTTGCAGATAGAATCGCATGTATAGTCATAAACTGCTATTTTGACTATTATTGCCATGATTTCCATGATATTTGCTTAAAACATTATTTTAGGGTGTTTTTGTTAGTTTTAATCAATGTATTTTGATCCTGGTATATTCCAATATATTTTCCTGAGCGTTAACCAAAACGACAAAGTGCCCTCAACCCAGACTCCTCTCAGATCTTCCAAACGTGATCTAGATCGTGTTTTTGTGTTTCCAGGCTCGTTAGAGCTTGTAATTGGGCCTCGTTTGAGCTTATAGTTTTTTTGAGGTGTAGAATTATATTATGTGCTGTAATGGGCCGGATCCAAGTTGTGTCAAGCTGGAAAGCTATTTTTGTAATCTGCCACGTCATTCGGGCCTCGATGCCCAAGCCCGCCATAGACAAGAATATTTTAGAAGCAATTACAGGTTTGTTTGAACTCAGAACCAACCCCGATTCAAACCAGTAGATCAGTATCGACGAGATAAAGAATATTCGCGCTCTAACTGAGTCCGTAGACGAGTGCCAGACACTCTGGGTCTACAAGGTTAAAAGTATCTCTAACCTAGTATGTATATCAACTGCCAATGTGTATGCTTGCAATATTTAACGCTTTTCAAAGTATGATCAAATCCAATATTATCAGGCTTAATAACTTAACCACTTAAATTAGTATTAAATTCAATTGTTCAAGTGAAACGATCCACTCCAGCCACCTATCTGTTACATGATAGACATTCTAGGATTAGATGTACATTTAGGAGTACATACATGTGTCTCACATGTCAGTCCAGTTTGAGTCATATACGTGGCATGCATGCTTTACTGCTTTCCATTTATCGGTTTCAAGACTTGTTTACTTTTCTAGTACATTATCATGTGGACTGCATACATGTCGAGATGAGATTATTCAAATATGCCCAGTAAATAAATATAACTGATAAGTCAAGTACAAGAATTTCGGTAGTGTCCATCGAACTCGATCTTTTGATCTGATGCACGATGATCTCACGTATAAGCGCATGAATTTATCGAATCGGTACAAAATGCATTTCCTATCTGAGTTAGGTGGCAATTCCATTTTTCATAACCTTTTCAGATTCGAAGTTAGCCATAAGATTGGGCAAGCAGCCCTCGAACCCCGCTCCGCTCACATTCGTTTTTATCTTAAATTGTGTATTCATTTGGAACAGAGCAGGAATACCGGAAATAAAATCTTGATCGTTCACTCAACGCTTAAACACTTGACAAAAAATGAGAAAAAAGTATATTTAGAATTTTACCTTCCAAAGGATATGAGGTCATATTAGTGCCATAACCAACTGACATTTTTCGAATGAAAAATATTGGGTCTTATTCGTATATATGAAATTTATGTGATTAAAAAGTAGAATTTTACCTTCCAAAGGATATTTCCATTTTTTTGTCTGTATTATTAAAATTTACTTAAAAAATAACCTTTTCAAAGAAAACTATCTATTTCTTCGTTCGTATATAAAAATGAAATTTTCTTAGTATGAGAATTGAATTAAAATATTATTAAATGACAAATAAATTAACGAATATTATATAATTATAAAAATATAAAAATATTTATATTTATATTTTATTTATGGAGATAATCTTCTCCTATCTCTTTTTATATCTATCTATATCTATACTAGTATATATAAAGCACGGATGGGGGGAAGGGGGGGACAGGCAAATTTACAAAATAATCCTTTTAAATTTATATTAAATAATTGTTTTATAGTGATTAACAAATTAATTATTTAATTAATCACTAAAAAAATTAATATAATTAGAGTTTTAGTTAAAATAAAATTGTATATGGCAGAGGAATGTTAATTGAGTATCTAAAAAATAGCTAATCTTTCCTAAATTAATTAATTAAATTAAGGCAAACAGTTTTAGTTATGTGGTAATTTCTTGAAATACATATTTTGATAACTTATTTACATCTTTACCTGCCAAGTTTTGATTTTTCTTTTTTACCTTTTTTTATTTACGAAAAATACCATTTTGTTTTTTTAATTTCAAAAATACCTTTTTTCGGTTTCCAATTTCGGTTTTCGGTTTTTTCGGTTCGGTCGACCGAACTGACCGACATTTTTTTATATAGTGTAAGATTAGTATATATATAGTGTTAATTTTTATTTTTTATAAATTTTTTTTTTAGAATTTGTTTTTTATTTTTTATAGTGTAACAGTAGTTTATATATAGTGTTTTTATTAGTGTATATTTAGTGTATTTATGGCATTTTGTATTGTTTTTTGTGGTTTACATCAAGAAATACTGCAAATACACCATCAACTGTGCAAATACACCATAAACACTGCAAATACACCATAAATATACTAAAAAATGGCAGAAATACACTATAAATACACCAAAAATATACTAAAATGTAAATATATTATATAATTACTACAAATGCACCATAAATCAATTTTTTCTTTGCAAAATCAGTAGGCAATAAACAAGTGGTAATTTCCTGAAATACATATTTTGGTAACTTATTTACACCTTTACCTGTCAAGTTTTAATTTTTCTTTTTTACCTTTTTTTTATTTACAAATAATACCTTTTGTTTTTTTAATTTCAGAAATACCTTTTTTCGGTTTCCAATTTTGGTTTTTGGTTTTTTAGGTTCGGTCAACCAAACCGACCGAGATTTTTTTATATAGTGTAAGATTAGTGTATATATAGTGTTAATTTTTATTTTTTATAGATTTTTTTCTGGAATTTTTTTTATAGTGTAACAGTAGTGTATATATATAGTGTTTTTATGGTGTTTATATAGTGTAAGATTAGTTTATAAGTAGTATATATATAGTGTATAAGTTGTGTATTTATGGCGTTTTGTAGTGTTTTTTGTGTTTTATACCATGAAACACTGCAAATACACCATAAACTTTGTAAATGCACCATAAATATACTAAAAACGGCAGAAATACACTATAAATACACTAAAACGTAAATATATTATAAAATTACTACAAATGCACCATAAATCAATTTTTTCTTTACAAAATCAGTAGCAATAAACAAATCTATGTATAAGAGAAGACAAAATAAATAATTATATGAATAATAGAACAATTTTATAAACAAAAAATTATAGATATACAATAATTTATTTACAAAATATTTAAATGATTATAAAAAATATTAAAAAAAATACACAAATCTAAAAACGAGTCGATAAATCCATAGCGCGAATGAAATAGGCGAACGGACTAGCACGAATGGAAAAGAAGAACGGAAAAATAATCGGAGGAGATAAATTGAAAATCAAATGAAAAAGAAGAAGAAAAGAAGAAGAAAATAATAGAGAAGAAGAGAGAAAAAAGAGAAAAAAAAGTGGTTATTTAAAAGTTTAACCTAAAATGAGATTAGGCTTCTTTATATAGTGGGTATTTTTGGTAAATAAGTTAACTTATTAGGTAATGTAGGATAAGAGGAAAAGATGGGGTAAAATGGTGTAAATACTTTACCCAAAACAGGTATTTGAAAAATAATCCCATAAACAAATCTATAAATAAGAGAAGACAAAATAAATAAGGGTTAATTCCTAAAAAAATCACGAACTTTACACGAAGTTTCATTTTAATCATGAACTTTAAAAGTTGTCATTTAAAGGCACGAACTTTCATTTTGTTTCAAATCTATCGCCAAAGTAAAATCCGATGTATTTTATCGAATCAAAAATTCCTAATCCTATATACTCTAACTAAAAGATAATAAGATTTAATGTCGATTTATAATTTGGGTCTTTCATTAATGGTTTATTGAAGAATTTAGTCAACAAAAATACACTGAAATGATAGATTTGAAACAAAATGAAAGTTCGTGCCTTTAAATGGAAATTTTTAAAGGTCATGATTAAAATGAAACTTCGTGTAAAGTTCGTGATTTTTTTAGGAATTAACCCAATAAATAATTATATGAATAATAGAACAATTTTATAAACAAAAAATTATAAATTTACAATAATTTATTTACAAAACATTTAAATCATTACAAAAAACCTAAAAGATTACACAAATCTAAAAACGAGTCGAGAAATTCATAGCGCAAACGGAAGAGACGAACGGACTAGCGCGAACGGAAAAACGACCGGAAACGACGAGAAATCCACCGGAAGTAGACAAACGGAAGCGCGACCAGAAAGACGAACGAAAAAGTAATTGGAGTAGATAAACTGAAAATCAAATGAAAAAGAAAAAGAAAAGAAGAGAGAGAAGAGAGAGAAAAAAAGGTGGCTATGTAAAAATTTAATCTAAAATGAGATAAGTCTTCTTTATATAGTGAGTATTTTTTGTAAATAAATTAGTTTATTAGGTAACGTAGGATAAGAGAAAAAATGGATTAAAATGGTGTAAATACTTTATCCAAAACAGGTTTGGAAAATAATCCCTTTAGTTATTAGTTAGGATTATGTTCGTTAGCTTATGGCAATTTTCAAGGAGAAATCATTTGTTTTGACAATTAAAAAGAAGAAAGTCTAGGCATACACACATACAGAACTTAGGTAACTTAAAGTACTTTTACAATAGCAAATTTCAAGGAGAAATCATTATTTTAACAATTAAAAAGAAGAAAGTCTAAGCATACACATATACAGAACTTAGGTAACTTAAAATATTTTTACAATAATTAAAATACTCACCTATAAAATAGTAATGTCTATCATATATAGCCGAGTTGAATTAAATTTATTATATTAATTAAATTTATAAGAAATAATATGTTTTATTATAATTAATATTAAAAAATATATTGAATTATCAAATCCTATTCAAGAAGACAAATAAATTAAGTCTTAATTTAATTTTGAGCACTCCTAATTTCAAGTGCCTAATTCTTTATCAACAGTTTTTCCTTGGTAACTATTTGAGTATGAATATACTTATATATGAATATATATATATATATGTGGTAATTTTCTGAAATATATATTTTGATAGTTTATTTATACTTTTACCTGTGAAGTTTTTATTTTGTTTTTTGATTTTTTTTATTTACGAAAAATACCTTTTTTTAATTTCCTATTTAAAAGGATTGAACTATTTAAATCACCTATATATTTTATAAGAGCATCTTCTATGGTGCTCTTTATTTCAAAGAGCATCTTTAGTAAAATAAAGAGTATTTTTAAAATGGAGAGTGTAATTTTTATTTTTGCTCCAATGAGCTCTCTAAGTTTAATTTTAATTTTTAAATTTTTACAGATAATAATAAAAATATTAAATATTAATAACATTAATTTATTTAATTGTTTAATATAAATATCTTTATCTAATTTAATTTTATAAAAATTAATACTAATAATATATATTAATAGTATAAATTTGTTTTTATTTTTAAATTATTTATTTATTCAGTTTTTATATTAAAAATAATTAATATTATATTTTAAAATAAAACTAACTAATTTATTTTTTTGAAATTTAAATTTGATACTTTGAGATTTGAAGTAGAGAGTTATTTTCACTCTTTTCACTAAATTTAAAAAATAGAAAATTCATTTGAGTTTTAATTTATTGTCAAACTCTCTAAATTAAAGAGTTTGACAATTTTAAAGAGTCATTTAGAGATGCTCTAACTACTATTATTTTCATCATTTTCATTCGAAAATTGAAAATTTCATTTTACAATCATTAATACAATATTGTCCTTTTTAAACAGTAAAAATACATGTTACGATCTTTTTCACTATGTTATATATTTTTTAATTTTATTTTTATTTTCAAAATAAAATCTATAAAATACTCCCTCCGTCCCAATAGAATTATTCACTTTACCTTTATCATACAGTTAAGAAAAACAATTATTACTTATGGATTTTATAATTTTTTTTATCATACCTCTATTTAATATAGGATTCATTTGCAATTTTCTTTCAATTTACTTATTAATGAATTTTAAATAGGGGTGATATAGAAAAATTGAGTGTAAAAGTCAGTTATTTTTTGAAAGTGGACAAGAGTTTTGAGATAAAAATAATTCTCAAAGTGGACAAGTCTATTGAGACGAAGGGAGTATAAACTAATGAATCACATTACAAGTTGGGTATAAATATATAAATGAAAAATTAATTTTAATTTTATTAATTTATTTTTTAAAATGGTAATATATGAATTGACGAGTCACGTTACGAGTCACGTGCGTAGCACGTAAAGCGAGACTAGTCTTTTTAAATGATGCTTGCGCATTATAAAATAGAAAACATATTTCTACCGTCATATTATATCCAATAAACTTTTCTTATAATTTTATTTTATATATCTTTAAAATTATTAATTCTCTTCAAATTTTGGTATATAAATATTTTACAAATTATTAAATATATATATATATATATATATATATAAATTATTTGTTGATTTTTTAATATAATAAGTGAAGAGGGATTTGTTAAATAAAATATTTACCTTGCCATTCATTTGGTAAACTAAAGAACCAACTAACATTAGTTCATTATTATTAAAATATAAAGATCAATCAGTTGATTGTAGTCCACCGTAATAATATAAAATTTTGATGAAGAGAGATAATAAATTTTTATTATGAAAAAAACATAGAAAAATAAAATATAATGTATTTGTTTTTTTTATATAATTGAATAGGACGGTGGTGAGTGAATTACAGTCTAACAGTTCATTATTTTATCAGTTGGGATATGTCATTGGTAATATAATTGCCCTATGTCATAAAAGGTTAACTAAGAAAAATAAGATTGGGATTTCTAAACAAGTCAACAACCAAATAAATAAAAGAAGGGTGGTTGCACTTGTATCAATTGAAAATAATTATCAATTGGAAATTTGTGTACAATGAATTGGATTAAATGAATTCATAGAATGAATTGAACTAAATAAAGACACTCTAATTTTTCATGACTTTAAAGACGAAAGTAAAATATGGGTGGCTCCAAAAATTAAACAACAAACTATTCAATGCTTTGAATATTATGGATGTTTTTTCTATAATTAAAAAAATAATATTATGGATGTTTCCTTTTGACCGGTGGCTGAAAAATCAAACTCATGACCGAACTAATGTGGCCGATTGGTTACAGTTTAACCGGTTTTATCAAATACAGTTATATATCGACATAAGTAGCAATTTGCCCCCTCAACTTATAAGCAATGGGCAATTAACACACAGGCCATGTTTGGTTCATGGAATAGGTGTGAAATGGAATAGCTATTCCGTATAAAAAGACAATTCTTTGCTTTGATTCATGTTATAGGTATTTCAAAGAATTGTTATTCCATGATTTTGTGGAATAAAGACTCCTCTCAAAAATTAAAGAATGGCTATTCCATTCTTTATGGAATAACTATTCTATTCCATATTATTCCATTCCATGAACCAAACATGGCCACAAATTAACTTTGTGGACAAATTAGTCATGAACTTGCATATTATGAGCAATTTGCCCTATTTTGGCAATTTGCCCCCTAAACGTGTAAGTTATTTATCTCTAGATTGGCAATTTGCTCCATCAAATTTTAAGCTAATTTTTAAAAGTGGGGCAATTGCACATAATCAGTAAGTTCATGACTAATTTGTCCATAAAATTAATTTATGTGTTAATTGTCCATTGCTTACAAGTTGAGGGGGCAAATTGCTACTTAAGTCGTTATATATCTATACTAGTTAACTATCTATATCATACTTCTAAAAGAGAAGTAGAATTACACTGTACATTGAACAGTGTCTTTTACTTCTCCTTTAGGTCCTTACTCTTGAAATTCTATTCAATGCAAAAGTTAGACTTATTCTGTTATAACTTTCAAGTTCTGGTCCTCGAGGTCTTTTCACATTTTTAATACAATTATGTCCTCCATGTGCACTATTTCTTATTCTTAACCTAACTACCCTAAGTGTCATTTACATCCTCGCATGCAATGCCACATATTCGCAAGAATACCCTCACGTGGGGTGAGCGTCCATTTGCAATTTCTTCACAAGGGGTACAGCTCACTGCCCTTATGCGTAAAAAGCCACGGAAAGTCTACATTCACAAGCGGTCATTTTACTAAATACATGAATGGCTGTTTAAATTGGCATGAATCTCGATTTTTTTATAAAAAAAATAGCATGCATCTGGACAAAATGTACTATGGCGGTCAGTTTGCCACAAAATGGTAAATAACAGTTGTAGTATCATGTAGGCTGGGCAATGGGTTAATTCGATCTGTTCGGTTACGGAATCGAATAAACCAATCATAAAAATTAGTAAAAGTTTAAAATTAAACCAAACTTTAAATATGGATTACATTAAATTCAACAAAAAAATTCGGTTTGATTTGATGAAAACCAATTTTTTTTTTAAAATTAATTCAAAGATTAAATAATAAGTGTCGAATAATTTTTGTATATATTTATTAACATATTTATATACTATATGAAATTTATTAATTTATCTATCAACTATAATAAAAGATATTCATAAAAAAAACTATAATAAAAGAATAAAAACAAAAAATATAAATTTATATTATTTCTTTATTTTTTATTTAATTGTTTGTTTTTTTTTTCAATTTTTAAAATATTCAAACCGAATTAAAACTAAACGCAAAACTTTTACCTAATCACATACCGAACCGAATCATATTCACTGAATAGCTGAAGCATAGTTGCAAATTTGAAATAATTATAAATTCAATGTCGTTTAAAAATTGAAATTAATTTGTATGATCATATTGATGTAGTAGCACGTGTAACAATTATTTTTTGGTAAAAGTTAAGTACAATTGATTAATCCTTTTAAAAAAAGGCCATAAATAAAAATAAAAGTAACCTACTGCATGCATACAAAACTTTAAATTGTTTGTCTTTGAATCTATTTAAACAATTATATTTGCACATTTACCATCTTTTTAGTTATAATGTGTTAAAAATAGATTGAGTTATTATAGTCCAATTTTAAATTTAATTATCTTTAATTATTTACCAACTATGTTGAATGAATTATGCTTACTTTTTAACGTTCTTGGTTAAATTTTATAATAATAACAATATCAAAAATCATAACAAAATAGCATGTGAAGGATGTATTTGTTATTATATGAATTTTTATAATACTAACTAATTAATTGAACTTATAAATAATGCTTAGTTGTGCAGCTGTCCCACCCGAAGCATCGCGAGAGATAATTTTTAATTGGAAAAGGGCATAGTAGAGATTTGACTATGGAAATGATTACACTAACGTCTACCTGGATGGCAAATTACTGTGGACGTTAGAATGGTACACAACACGTGGCCTCTGCAATAGGAAAAGTCTTTCAAGGATAGAAATTTAATAAATTAACATAGAAAAACCAGTTTAAGAGGAATAGTATAGATAAACCTAATAAGGGCATAAAGGGAAGTGAAAGTTACTGTAATGTACAGTATTTTTAACTTCTCTTTTATATGTTTTATATAGATTTCTTTTTAAATTTATTTATATATTTATATAATTGACATTCGCTAATTTCCACAAAAAGTAGAATATTTTTGCAGTTTTTAGTTTTTTAAACTATGCTAATTCATTGCCCTAATCTATATATATTATGTATATCTTATCTGAATCCAATATTAAATAAAGAAAAATTAAACAAAATATTGGAAAAGGTAAATTTATTTCCAAAATACGGTGCTTTCTCCATATTTGCATAAATACGGTTCAAATAGATTTTTTTTTATTTTTGTGCTTTTATTTTGTAAAAATACGGTAGTATTTTTATTAAACTCTCTTTTTTTTTAATTTTTTTTCTTATTCTTCTTCTTCTTCGGCTTTTGGAATTATCGAGCCGGCACTGATGACTTCACGACACACCAGCAACGACGGTGAATTAAAACCGATGTAAGTCAGTGGTTTTCTGATCGTGTGTGGTGGAAATGGAACGGCCGACAGTGATGTGTGGATGTGAAATGGTGGCCGGCGTTTCACTGGTGTAGTCCTTAAATATGCTTAAACTTCTTGTTAGGTCTTTCTACGACGGTGTGATGGGAACAAGCATACAAGTGTTAGACTGAGGAGAAGTTCCTTCATGATTTCACTTTTGGATACCGGGTAATGTTTTACAATTCACAGAAAACATAGTGTTGTGTGTGTGTGTGTGTGTGTGTGTGTATCCGGCGTTTTGTTGGTGTAGTGATCGAAAAATGCTTAAATTTCTTGTTGGGTCTTCCTACAACAGTGTGATGGAAGCAAGCGTACAAGAGTTAGACTGAGGAGAAGTTCCTTCCTGATTTCATTTTTGGATACTGGCTAATAGTTTTCAATACACAGAAACATAGTGTTGTAGTAGCCCGTAGTGGAACTAGTTTGCTAAGAATCAATGTTTTCATATATATATATATATATGTATGTATATATATATATATACATATACGGATATATATACAAGTATATGGATATATATATACAAGTATACGGATATACATATACGTATATGTACGTATATATAGCTAATCTCAAATTTGCATTTGTATTTGTGTAGGAAAAAAGAAAATTGTTGTTGGTTTGTGTTTAAAGTATCAGTCTATTATATTATTTTTAAGGTCTTATCAAATTATCTAATTTATTTGTTTTTTGGTTTAATATTAGTAAAAATTATGTGTAAACTAATATCGTTTGGTGAGCATTTGATTTAAAAGAGACAAATTCTAATAGGTATGACCAATGGTTTAACGTTAAATGTATTTTTAGTGAACAATTATAAATCGGTAGTAAAACGTTAAGTAAACTGATACTAAACAGTTAGTACAATTATAATAAATTTATTTTTTAGTATATCGTTAGTAAGCCGTTGGTAAACTTAAATTGTGCATTTGTTGGTAAAACCGTATTTTTGTAAATGAAAATCGTATTTTTACAAAAATATTTATCCAACCGTATTTTTGCAAATTTTTTTGTCAACCCATATTTTTGAGAATATTTTTATATGTTATGGGTATTTGTCAAAAACCTCTTAAATAAATAATTTTAATTAATAAAAATAATTATTTGATAATAATAATTTAACTGTAAAAAATTAAAAATACAATTAAAATTTATCTTAATTAAAAAATTGTTACTAACTCAACAAAATCAAATAAATGTATTACCAAAATTGAAAACTCATGCGTTCAATGAATAATAATTATTAACATATAGAGTTTTAAAAATTAATAGCATATAAGATTTTGAAAATTATAAAATTAAATAATTATTAAGAAGTTTAATTTAAATAATTTAAATAATAATTGTATGCTAAAATTTAAATATTTTTGAAATAATAAATATAATTAAAAATATAAATAAATTAGTATTACTACTGACAACTCATGGCAATATATATGGTAATAACAGTGATAGACACCTCTTTTTCAAAAAGAGTTATAAGAGACTGAAGCATCCAATGAATTCAAAGACATTCATTCATGTGATAAGTTAACCTTTATAAAATTTAGCCCTTCTTGATACTTTTAGAAAATAAAAATAACTTTATTTTTACTTTTTTCATGATAGATAAATATTAATAAATACGAATTTTGTATATTAAATTGTAAATAAATAATTAGATACTAACTAAATACTTGTATTTATCTACCTAACTGTAATCTTGGCAAACCTTAAATACTATTGTTAGTGATATGCATTAAGTCAATCATGTTTGACCATGTATTGACTTTATCGTTTTGTTATTTATTGATTGGCTGTTTTTATCATTTTATATTATGATTAGAATATTTAAAGGGTTTTATTATTCGCCGCCCCTTTTTACTTAACACCATCCCTACAAAAGATATTTTCGCCGTTCTAGCAAAAGCAAAACCAAAAAAATTCTCTCAACTCATCCGAACAAATACGTAAAAGTTGACTAAAATGACGGACAACGATTACAATTCGTCGGATAATGATTATCGACGTTCGGAAGCAAATTTTCCGTCTTTTCGAAAAAAAAACATTTTTTTTATTTTCAATAATATTGGAGGGACGTCCCTCCAGACGTCCCTTTATGGAGGGACTTCAACGTCTCTCCTTATGGAGGGACTTTCCATATGGGAAGTACCTCCAACGTCCCTCCATAAAGAGGGATTTCCCATATGAAGTCCCTCCTTATGGAGGGACGTTGAAGTCCCTCCATAAAGGGACGTCCCTCGTGGACGTCCCTCTTTGTGGAGGGATGTCCCTCCGGGACGTCCCTCTAATATTAGTGAAAATAAAAAAAATATTTTTTTCCGGAAAAATCGAAAATATATTTCCGAACGTCGATAGGCGGCGGTGAACAATATCGCTGTCAGCAGTATATTTATTGAAAAAAATTGTTTTAAATTTTATAAATTGTTAAACGTAATTATTTATGTTGTGCAGGTTCATTTAGAAAATTTTGGCGGTGACGAAATTGATTACAGCGATCGGTCTTTTTCGGTCACAGATTCTGATTCAGCCGTACAAAAAAAATATTAAGCCGTACTACTAATATTCAGTAAATATTAAATCGATTAAGTTTCTAAAATAATTAAAATTACAAAAAAAAAAATTAATTCTATATTTTTTTAACAAAACAACCCGGCTGCGACGTTTCCGGTCGCAGTCGGAAACAGTCCCTTGAAGGGGGACAGCCACGTAGAATATGATTTTAGTTTGAATGAATTGAGAGGTTTTAGTTTTATATAGAAATAGGGAAAAGGGTAAAGTATAGGGGCGGAGGATAGTAAAAAGGGGCAATATTTAGTAATCCAGTATTTAAATGGTTAATTTTTTCTAAGGTTATCAAGTATGTGACTTGATAGTAGAACCCTTAGCTTTAATAAAGAATTATATTCCATCTATCCCTAGTCTTTATAGAACATTGACACTAATATGATGTTGACTGATGATTATGTTTTACTAATCATTTATATGAGATATTAAGTCAAATCATAGGTGCTATTTGAGAAATAAGGCACTGGATAACCCACCTTGAGAATACTACATAGATCATTGTCATAAGTAATTCTCATTTCTATTAGTATAATCCTTTGACTTTGAAATCACCATAAATTTCTACATAGCTATTTCATATTTTGATATAGTCTTACATTATCTTTAACAGGATAATGGAATAGATTGGCATTGGATATGAAAGTAACACGTGAGAAATGTGAATGACTGAGAAGGAATTTGTCCCTCATTTATTTGAATAAGATATCTATGGACCCCTAGAAGAAGATAGACTGAAGGGAATACATGGCCATGCCAAATGAATTGATAAAAAGTTATCATTTTCAGTCTACTTGGAATCAGGAGGCTAATGATTGAATATTATAAGAATGACAAAACTATGCTTTATGTTCAATCAGGATATCGAGAGACAAAGGGATTAAAATATTATTGTAAATGGTAATCGATATTCATATAATTTGGGTAGTCATAATGTCTTGATAGAGGCCACTTATGACTTGTGGGTTGAAATAGGGATTTCGGGCCTACTGCCAACGTTATATGAACCTACATGGTCGCATACTAAGAACAGACCCAAAACAGTTATGGGTTGTACAAGCCCAATGAAATTAAGTGATTAATAGATTATTATATATATAATTTGTAATATTTATAATAATAAATATATATTAATTGAAATTCAAAATTTAAGGATAAGTGTTTTCCTAAAGGTATTATCTTTTGAAGATAATAATAATAATAATTAATATATATGTGTAATTATCAAAAAAGAGTTTTTGATAGATATAAAATCAAAAGAGTTATAAAAAACGTAGTGTTTGCATATGATTGCAAAATACGTTTTTGAGTAACTCTAGATGTCTTATTTTTCTATAAATAGACTATTAAACCTAGGGTTTTCATATATGTGTTTTTTTCGAAATAAACACAAGTAACACAATCACTAAATAATTCGAAATTGCTTTGTGAAGCAATAGTACTAGCACACCAGTACTAGTTTTGACTAAGGTTTTTTCGTGTGGATACTCGTAGAGGATGCGTTCTTTTGGAGGCGTTTCTGATCCGAGGTCAGGTATCACCAAAGTGAACCACCTTCTTCTTTCCTACATTGATGTTGGATTCGACATATAAGTAAGTATTAATTATGTTATTAATCTATTTATTCAAATTACATGGATCTTGACTTGGGGTTTTTTTGATAAATTTTTAATATTCCGCTGCGTTATGAACCTAAAAAACCCAACAACTATATGTATCTTTTTATGTAAAATTATAAAAAGGTGGAAAATTATTATCACAAATTAAATAATTATTAATATCAAAAATCTCAGAATCTCAGCCACCAAATATAATTCCCAACCTTACACACAAAACATCAATCAAATCAAGTTTATATGCTCCAATTCTTCATGAATTAACTCCTCTACAACACTCCACGCCGGATTCTGAATCCGAATCACTAGTATACGACCTGAGAATTCAGAACAATACTTTTGAGGATTTAAATAAGTTCTTATACATATAAGTATATTTATTTTTGCATTTAATTTCAATTCTAATACATTCAATATCCGGTACAAAGAAATGATAAAAGAGAAATCCAGAGATAATTATGTTTCAATAGGTTCTATTCCTGAAAGGCGAGGGAGTGAAATTAAAGACAAATGAACAGTCTCAAAAAGGACGCTAACAGCCTGCTGAGAGAATCCACAAGAACCTCCCGTCCAAAAAATATAGAAGAATAAAACATCACAAAAATCAAGAGGGATAACCAAATTTAAAGTCAAAAGGGTCATCATAGGAGAAAACAAAAAGGGAGGTCTCTTACCAAGCATTGAAATTCCCAGACGACCATCTCAGAGAAAAAAAAACAAAATCTAATGAGATGAGTGTGAGCGGAGCGGGGCTCGAGGCCTCTCGCATAGTCTTATGGCTGATTTCGGATCTAGAAAGGTTTGAAATAATGGAGTTGCCATCTCGTTCAACTAGGAAATATCTTTTATATCAACAAGATAACCTTGCTCGCTTATGGGTAAGGTTATTGTACGCCAAACCAAAAGACCCGGTTCGTGGACCTCCCCGATACTCATGTGCTTGGCTTATCAATTATTGGTATATTTACTAGACATATTTGATTATTTCATCCAAACAAACAATAGTAATCCACAAGATATAATGCTGGAAAGTGAACACGTCTGGAAAAGCAATAAACAAGTAGAATCGCATATGATTCGATATGGGCTGGAATTTGAGGCAAATAGCACTTACTCCTATATAAACATACATCTAAACCTAGCGGTTTTTATCAAATAATCGAATAATGGCTGGTCTCGGTTAGTTTACATGCATAAAACCTATAACCGGATGTCTAAGTAAGATTGATCTTTATTTTTGAGTCACCTTGAAAGCCTATACAACGTCCAATTACATTTTACATGGAATTCCTAAGATTGATTTGATTGCTAAGTTAACGTGGCTAGTGCTTTATCCTGTTAATATTTGGATTTTAGCATGCTTTTAGAAAGTAGTAAACAATATTGACATACACATGGTCAGGTGATAAACATACAAGGTTAGAAATACTTTTTAACCTCGTCGATCAGAGTGTATGTAACTCGATGCGATTTGACCGTCAGTGTGGTCGGAATTGGAGCTCGGGCAGAACATAAAATTCCTTTTTCTCGTCGATACGGTTCTAATGGTTCAAACAAAGGTTAATTCCGAGTTCAAATAAACCCAGAATCCCTTCAGGAATTGGTTGGCTTCATGGATCGTGCGCTTCGGGGCCCGGTTTGCTTAGCGGGTTACAATTTTGAACTTCAAGGCTCTAAGTAAATAGTACAAGGCCCTTTACAATAGAGATTATAAAATTACATTAAAAACAGTACACGTGGGCTCAAACAGGGCCCAATTTCGAGCTTATACGAGCCCGGGAACACAAAATTAAGGTCGAATTGGGTCCGGAAGGATCTGGAATTGATTCTGGGCCAGGGGGGAAGGAAGATATCAGCACCACTCCACAGTGGCGGCGGAGCCAATTTAACCCGCCGGCGGCGCCGGTGCCTGCTTTGTCGATAGAGTATTTTCCAGGTATTGGGAACATGCAAAAATAACTCCAAAATGCACAAACAACGTTCTAAGGTATACTGGAAGTGAAATATAACGATTAAACATGCATTAATCATCCTAAAGCATGCTTTTCTAAGGCTATTTTGGATGTAAGATGGCAAAAACACCAAGAACATTTAATATAGCAATTTAACTCTAACATGCATCCTAAACACCGGAATTGGATGGATTTTGAATCTATGGCATAAAACGTAATAAAACAACCCTAAACATGCTACTAATTAGTTTTTAATGGAAATTATAGCAAAAACCTCAGCAATAGCAAACATGGCAAAAATTGATAAACTAAACTAATCATACATCCTAATACAACAAGTATGATCGAGATGACATAAAAAGTGATGAGAGTGATGTTAGGTCCTTAGAAGTACCGTTCTGAGTCCTTGGCTCGTTTTCTGGTGATCTGTATGTGGTATCTAGCTTCGGTTCAGCGCATAGTAGCTTAGTTTTGAGTAATTATAGTGTCTAAACTTATTTTCTGGACTCAAAATTGACTAATTTTATGTGCATGTGTGTGCAAAATTTTGGCTAGGACTATCTAATTCTAAGGACTAACTACGTTTCTGCTGCTTAATTATTTCCTGGTGCTACCCCCGGCTAAGCTGTGTTATTGGTGTATTAATAGAGGTTGCTGTTGACCTATGGTTTATAAGAGATTCAGTTATCACAGGTTTTTGAAAGAGTGTGGAAGGGTAGAGTTAGGAATGTGAAAGAGTGTTAAGTGATAAGCTTTTAAGTGTTAGGATTAGTTAAAACTTCTATTTATTAAATTAAATTCGGATTATTTCTTAAAGCCTAAGTAAAACATGGCTAAAAGTCATTTTTGATGCCCGAAAGTACTAAAAAAAAGGCTCCTAAGCCCTATGGGTTTGGATATGGTCAATTTTAGTCTGTCAAACTTGCAAATTGGTCCATAAACTTTTAAGATATTGTAATTAGTCCAATTTTTTTAGACTTGGACTACATTTTCTTTGGATTTTTATAAGCTATTTAAGGCTAATTACGTTTTAACCCCTCAAGATCGCAGTTATGCACTGATCACGCCTGCTTGAATTCAAACAACTGAATTGATAGCTCGTCACCTGGATGAATTTCTCTGACAATAATCATTGTGGACGCTTTAGTCCCTTATCATTTTTTACCTGTCCGAAAATAAGTATCTACAAGGAGGATATCACTAAAGTACTCATAGGGATCATCAACTCGCGACAACATCGTGTGAAATAAAAAGCGAGAGAGGAAAAAAATTCAAGTATGACAATCCGAAAGGACTAATTGATGACAGTGGTATTATCGCTTGAAAGAGAAAGTATCTCAATTGTACTAGTTATTGAATGAGCCAGTCATATAGATCTTTTATCATATATGCATGTTTCGATTATTGACCAACACATGTATCGAGAAAGAACGGACAAAGGACCATAAATTCTAAAAGCACAATCTTTGAGGCTATGAAAAAAAAAATTATCAATAAATCAAACTTTTCAAGAAAAATCTTATGGATTTTCCGAGTCACGCTGTGTAAATGTTGAAATGCACATAGATTGATTAGAAACAAACAAATGGGTTTCGCCAAGGTCAAACAGCAAATTCCATATAAGGCCAGGCAAGGTAGTCAAAATCTTCAATGGATCATCCAAATCCCATCCAGAAAGCTGAATGCTTAAATCAGGGGGCAAATTAGAATACAGAAGCAAGCAGTGTAGCCAATTCCGTCAGAAAAATGGAAAATGGAGCAAATTTTTGTAAAATCACAACTTAGATAAGAACATGCAACGAGCCTCTACCTCCACAATTAAAGGTCTCTTCCTCAAGAATCTCCAGAATCAAGACGCAAGCGTTAAGCCTCCACTACTAGAAATATGCAATGAGTCTCCACCCAGAATTATCTAGAACTGGCGACATGCCTCCACGGAATGACAATTAGGCATCAAAGTCCTTATCAACCAGACAATAGGGGGCATCCAGACTCCATCAACTAGACGGCAGGAGCCATCCAGGCACCATCAACCAAACAATTGAGATTAACCAGGCTCTTTTAAAAAGGTAGCATGATGGAATCAGATCTCCATCAACCAGATAGCAGGAAGTATCTAGTCTCCATCAACCAGATAGCAGGAACTATCTAGTCTCCATCAACCAAATAGCAGGAACTATCTAGTCTCCATCAACAGACAACAAGGGACTTCAATACTTCCTCATCCAGATAGTAAGGGCATAAAGTCCCTACCAGTTAGACAATGTGGGACAACAGGTTCCCAGTTCAGAAGCAACTTAACCGATTTTAGCAGCAAACAAAGAATCAGGCTTTTTTTGCAAAACTAAAATCACAAATGAGGCATCCAGAATGCAACATGAAAATAGAAGGCAAACATGCAATACATCCAGACATACAGTATAATGTTATGTCATACAAAGAGTCACTATCAAAATAGGAGTTTATTTAGAACATCAAACGAATACAAGGAATAACAACTACTCATAAGAATCCTAGTCCCTCAATAACGGCTCTGTATCGCCGCCTTCGCTCCCTGTGAGCATATCATCGACATCATCACGCCCATCCTGCGCACCACCGGAAGAAGAGGCGAAATATCCATGACCATCAGGGGCTCCAGGTCCGGATCCACCAACCAGGAAATCACCAGCTCCACTACCAGGGAATCCAGAATTATCGCTAGCTCTACCACTAGAGGGCCTAAGATCAGCCCGCCGCAACCAGTTCTCTAGCTCTTGAATGTTATACTATAAGGAAGTCCAAAGAATAGTCAGAACTATAGTTTCATACATGCATACAAATTAGAATAGAGCATAATCATGTTGCATATTTACCCTCATCTATGCAGATACACTAAACAACTGGTCCCACCAATAATAAGTCGCGTCAGCCAGCTGAACTGCATCAAATACCAGCACCTGTAACACAGAAACAAGCACTCAGTAAAGGGGGAAAATAATCCTCAGTGTAAACAAAATCACAAACGCGAAGGACAGACTCACATGAGTACAACCGAGAGGCACGAAAGAGTGCACAATACATGCATCCAGGACTGAACTCTAGGTAGCCCCACGAGCGAGTAACAAGCAGACTTCTCCGGCATCTGGCCTATCAAGCCAGAAGCGATCCTAAAAGTGCTCGCAGCTTCCTGCCTACCAGCCGGAACCCGCCCAGAAGATCCAGGGACGTTCATCCGGGCACAACCATCACGAGTCCCACGTCTGAGTCCTTTATGAGACGAAATCAGAAAGTAAGGGTTAGACGAACGTCAAAGAAAACCTAAAAAATATAAAGACCAAAGAAGTGGTACATAGACGTGGCTCTATAGCAACCTGATCAACAGGATCTCCCGGAACAGCGGGCATCTGACACCTTGGCACGCCTACTAAAGGTAATCTACCCAGAAGACGATATCGCACTAGATCATCAATGTAGCTCAGCCGAGAAGCAGACACAAGGGCAATAGCAGGATAACCTTTCAAAACTCTAAAAAGAGCGGGCCATACGACGTCTCAACAACGCAACATTGTTAAAGGCGGCTCCATTGACACCAGGCGCTCGGGAGGACCGACCCACCATTGGAGCATACGCTCACCTACAAACTAGGACTGTCAGTTTGGGCCATTCATCAAATAACGCATGTCGGACCTATAAATAGCTCCCTCAATCCAACGAGGTCATTGTTCTCTTGTAGAAGTGTTCCATGACGAGTGCACCTTCAAAATTGGTACAATTAATCATCGCAAGTCGAACACAAATTACTCACTGATGAGTTTGTTACATACATCGATCCAATCTAGGTCATTCAGCCAATCTCTACATCAGCTCCTTGATGTTGGGTCAAGCTACGAGAAACGTTCCTGAACTACAAAAGAGGGACGCTCAATGTTGGTCAAAGGGTCAAACTGATGGTTGTGTTTTTTTTATCTAAAACACATTGACCAGTTGTTTAATATGTTAAACTGGTTTTATGCTTTTAGCAAAACAGAGCAGATGCGTTATAAGAGATTAACATTTGCGCCTTGGTTACTTAAAAAAATACAATCACAGTTTTACGATAGCATTTTCAAAAAGGGTTTTAAAGTATTTCTGAAAAGAAGTTGCAAACCTTTTTGTTATTTTTAAATGCAAAAAACATTATAGAAGTTTTTAGGCTTGATGCGGGTTTTAGAGCTACCACTCCCATTCCTTAATGCTGGTCTCGACCTGAGATTTTAGGTCGTGACAAAGTTGGTATCATAGCAATGGTTTAGAGTCTTAAGCCATTGCTGATACGTGATGTGATAGAGTCTTAGGAACATATATCATATTCCTAGGTATTCTCGGAACTACTGTAGCACATAGGATTTAATCATGTTATTCGATATGCATTCATTTGATTTTGAAAGCTTTCAGCTTTCCTCTCTTCGATGTGAGTGTGTGTTAAGCTTTAGCTGTGAACATACACTATATTCTAGTTTTGAGATGTGGTTATAGTATTAGTATATTATAATTATACCATGATTATCTAGATTATGACTTGATGTTGGGGTTGAATGATTCGTGTAATTATCACAAGAATTGATTATAAAAGAAGTCAAATGAATGTTCATACTATTGATGCACAAAATATGGAGGAGACTAATGAGGAAGCCTCTCATAATGATAACATAAAATAATCAAGTACAAGCAACGAATAGAGTTTATGGACAAGGCGAAAGTCAGGGTGATTTAAGAATAGAGGAGACATCGGGAATGCAGCAACAGCTTAACGCTAAAGAGTTTAATTTGGATAAGGTTTTAGAAGGGAATCAAAAGCCATCAAAAACACCGCCACAACCAAATATCAATACAAATCGGCCTATAGCAATAGTTTCTACTTTGCAGAATCAAATATTAATAATGGGGAAATTTATGCTACAACAGTGTCAAGATATTGACGGGATTAACAAAAAGGACTGAGGTATGGACACATGGGCATTTAAACCCATCAGAGTCTGAGATTCTTAGGAATGCTCCTAAATCATTAGGATGACTATAGTAAGGTGCTCGTGGGTCACAAGTGAGACACAGATAATCTCAAGGTTCCGTAAGGGATAACCCGAATATAAGTATTAAATTTGTAGGAATTGGTACTCATAATCAAAATTTTGGACAAAGACGCTAATAATCTAGATCTTTAGCTTGTCTAAAGTGTCAAAGACGACATCATGGTGTTTGTCATTATATATCTGGTGCTTGATCTTGCTATAGGTAGCAGGGTCACTTTGTGAGGGAATTTCCTACGCTATAATAACATAGTTTCCTATAGGTGTGGTGAATTCCTTTAACCTGTAAGCGAGACTAATCGTCCTTGAAATCCCAGACAAGCTCGATTGGATAGCTATGGTGGCAGATATCAAGATCAAGGTTATGAACATTGAAGGAATAAACGTAGAGTTGAAGATTCGGAAGTCGGTCCAAGTGAATCGATAGATCAATTAGGTCATGCAACAACAAGCAGAACAATACAACCGGCCCATAATACTTCAACCAGAAACACTGCTAATTAAGGTATTATATGTGAAGATGAAGTCGAATAGTCAATATTATGATCAATTAGGGAGTAAACCTAGGATGATTACCTACCAATATTTGGGTTAGGTTTATCCTCCAAAGAGTTAAAATGTCTAGTGAAGCTTACAGACAAAATGTTTTTGATATTTTTAATAATCTTGCTAAAGTTTTTAATTTGTAAAATTGTGGTTAGACAATTATCACGAGCAAGAATTATTCATTTCACTATTAGAAATGCATATACCATCAGTTATAATTGAGAAAAGACAATAAAATGTTATTAAAATATGCATCATGTACACTAGGTATATGGTTAAAAGTATAGAGTTGGAACAATTCTTTGGTGATGAGAGATGTCATCATCCTAGTGCAATTATATACCTGTTTTATGAATGGTTAAGTATTGTTTGGCAAGGAAATTGTTTTCAATGTGAGCTCACATTCACAACTATATATTTTGGAAAAAACAAAATATTTTAACTGATTTGAAACGTTTTGAATGAGCATAACTAGAAAGAACTTTGTAGAATATATAAACCGACTTCTAAGAATGAGGTAGTGGATAAGTTGGAAAATTTCTTAGGTAAACACTACTTGGTTTATTTGACATTACATAGTTATAAGTAAGTAAAGTCAGGTGTATAGACTAATTTGGGAGTTTGAGATTAGTCTTACGGACGAGAAGAATGTTAATAGTAGACGATTCTCTTTAAATAAATACGAGTATAGAGAGTGTAGAAACTAAGAAGTATGAGGAGAATAAACCTCAGAATTCAATCAAGGAATAGCATTTATGCTACTATAAAGTGCATTTCAAGGAGATGACGGAGAAGAAGGTCTTAAAGAAAGTAAGTATGGACAGATGTGAGGAATAAGTTTTCTATAATTAAATAGTAATACAACCAATTCTGAAGTGAATAAGAAATGAATATTTTAAGGATTAACAATTGGTTAAGTCGTGTCTAATGATATTCATTAATATTGTTTGTTTAATGATTAAGAATATAGGTGATATGTACGGCAAGAGTTTCAAACTTTAAGGTAACACCATGTGTATAACACGTTCCAAGTGATCTTTTATGTTAAAGAAAGAAAATATTTGGAATTTTATAGTACCTCAAAGTGATAGGAAGGATGATAGATAGAGAGCAAGGTCAGTCAGTTTGTGGATATGACTAAGTTCAACCACCTAAGTGTGAAACTTCTTGGAATTGGTAGGTTACCATTGATTGAGGAAAAGGTTGTTTTTAATATCTTGGAGATATTGATTTAATAAGCGTGTGAGGATATATAATAATTAAGTTATAACATGTATCATTAAATGATACCAAATGAGTCATCGGCCTATAAGTTAGAACTTATAGCAAATCTTTTGTCAAAAATATGGAGGCACTTAAGTAAGTGCGACATGTGATATCATCAAGAATTTCCAAAAGCTTCGAAGTCCGTTGTTAATTAAAACAAACTGAAGTTTAGACACATGCAGAGATGAGAAGTATTACTAAAGGATTATAACCGCCTTATCCAGTATTACCTTGATGTGGTAGCGGATGCGTAAGTGGAAAGTACATAAGAAGTTTCGTAATTAACTAAAGTGAAAAATTCGAGAATTGTTTAGCTTGATCGTCATATATAAGAACTCAAGTCTCATTTACACATTTAACTGAGCATACAATCAAAACTAAATTATTATGTTGAAAAATTCCAAATAATACCACTCAAGTAAAGAGTCTGGAGAAAGAAGTTCAATAAGAAAAGTATCAAGTGTTTTGTATGAAGGAATATTGAGACTTAACACAAGATTAAGTGTTCAGTTTGTCATTTAGTTCAATTAGAATATCAACGACCATAATAGTGTCTGATATTATTAACTATTAAAGAAGAAAAAGAAAGAAAGGACAAACAAGGAGTGTGTGATAGGAAGATCAAGTATCGCAAACAAGGCTTTGTGAAGTGAATTTGTATACTGTCAATTATCTACAAATTGATATTCCATAATTGGAACCAGTTTTAGATGAAGTTCAACACATGAAGTGTATTGGTGAAACGGAAGGAAGAAGGATATAGATAAGTTTGAGGCAATGTATTTGACATATTAATAGTTCAAGTTGGAACATCAACGACCATAAGGATTTTTGCAATCATTAACCCTCCCGGAATGGAAATGGGAGACAATCAGAATAGATTTTGTGGCTGGTTATCCTATAACATAAAAAGGCTTTGGATCAAAATGGGTTATTAAGGATTGTATAAAGAAGTCAGCATACTAGATTCTTATACTGTATTGACAAATATGTTAATAAAATGGTAAGTTTACACAAAGTTTCTGTGAATACTGTTTAAAATAGAGATTCATCGTGTATCTCTAGATTTTAGAGAAGTTGTAAAGGACTTTGGATACGTGGTTAAATCTTAGTACCGTTTTCCATCCACAAACCGATGGACAGCCTGAAAAGACCATTCAGACATTAGAAGATATGCTTCGGTTGTGCGTACTGGATTTTAAAAGTAGTTGGGATGTATATCTACCTTTAAGGGAATTCTCCTACAGCAATAGCTACCCTTCAAGTATTGAGATAACCCTGTATGAAGCATTATACGGTCAGAATTGTCGATCTCCTATTTCTTAGGAAGAAGTCGGAGCAAGAAAGGTAATAGGAATGGAGATTATACAGATTACCTCGGAGAAGGTACTATTAGTTACGCAGGGATTAGAATTGCTTTTTGTCGCCAAAAGAGTTATGCAAACTCAAAAAAAAAAAGATGTAGTTTTAAGTTGGCAATTATGTATTTCTCCAAATATCATCTATGAAAGATGTGATCCGGTTTGGTAAAAGGAGAAGTTAGCTCCAAGATACGTGGGCCATATCAGATTGTGGAACGTTTGGAGCAGTGACTTATAAGTTGGGCTTACCGCCAATCAGGTCGTAAGTTCCAACCACAAGCTGTAAAAATCAAAGAACTGTCTTACAAGGAGGATTTAGTTGAGATTATTAACACTCAATTGAGAAAACTTCGTACCAAAAGGATTCCAATAGTGAAAGTATTGTGGAGGAACCATTCAGTCGAGGAATATACGTGGGAAACAAAAGCAGATTTGAGGTTATCGGAAGGTACGTGGCTATAATTTAAAATTTGAGAATGAATTTCTATAAAAGAGGAGAATGTAATACCCGAAAATTTTACACCGTTAATTAAGCCACGAGGTGTAATTTTTTATAACCGGGAGTAAGTAAATTTAATTTAAGTGTAAATTTAATTTATAAGTATCACTAAAAATATGTCGTAGTTCTAGGTTTTTAAAATTTAAATTTGGGAATTCAGATTTTAAGAAGTGGGGTTAAGCAGGACTAAGAAAAAGCTTATTAAATTAATATAAAATAAAGTATAAGTCCCGAGCGAACATTTTTAAGGTTAATATTCGCAAAATATTTTCAATAAATTATCGTCAAAATTTCATAAAATTTGGACGTAGATAAAATAATTAACTGGGATTGAGCGGGACCCAAGATTTGTAGAAAATTAAAATAAAATAAAATATAAATCTCGTGCGAACACAAATTATATCTTTTTTTCATTTTATATCTTTTAGTATTTTTGGGTAAAGTTTCATGCAATACAGAATTGGTTTCTGTAATTAACTGCAAACGATAATTAAGCATTTGGGTTGAAGTGACTCGTTAGTCGCCAAGGATTAAGTTAAATTGTATCCAACATATATATAGATTTCATTTGAAATAAAATGAAATAGTAACTTCATTTTCTTCTTTTGCTTTCTTCTTCTCTGTTTTGTGTGACAACTTCAACGATTTAGGGTTTCGAACTGATCGTCCAATTTCTCGTTTCTAACTCTAATTCTTTCGATAATCTGGTAATATATGAGGTAATAATCGTTAGTTTGAATTTGATTATATATAATTTGGTTTATATTTGTATATATAACGTTAAACATATCGAATTGATTAAATCTGTATTGGTTTAACGTTTAAATTGTGGAATTTAATTGGATTGGATGTTGTTTTGGTATTCGGACCGGACTTTTGAGGTTTAAACTAGGTCGAGAAGGCTCAGGGAACATTCTCCGGGGCTGTGCATGAGCATAGTTGGATGTGCGATCGTACATCCAAGGCTGTGTGGACGCACAGGTTAAGAAGGTTGTGCGAATGCACAGTCCTATATGTTCGGACGCACAACGATGCCGATTCTGCATTTGGATGTTTTTGCCTCGTGTTTGAGTAGGACACTCGAATTTGATTAAGTGGACTCCTAAACGTGAATTAGGTTATTGGCAGGATCGAAAAGAATATTAAAATTAAAGATATTCGAATTATTAAAACATCACAACATTTTAATAAAGTTGTGTATTAAAATGTACAGTCCTGTATGTTCGGACGCACAGCGATGCCGATTCTGCATTTGGATGTTTTTGCCTCGTGTTTGAGTAGGACACTCGAATTTGATTAAGTGGACTCCTAAACGTGAATTAGGTTATTGGAAGGATCGAAAAGAATATTAAAATTAAAGATATTCAAATTATTAAAACATCACAACATTTTAATAAAGTTGTGTATTATATAAGTCGATTAAAGTAAAGAGAATTATAAGATTATACGAGAATGAAGTTAGGGTTTTTAATTAAGGCGTTCAACGTCAGGCCAAGTTATATATTATATGTTTATACTTGTGTATTGAGTCTTCTCTAGTGTTAGAACTCTTGTTTTAATTATGTTTACAAATTGAATTTTAACTGCATCTAACGAGCCAGCGAGCTACCGAGCCCAACGAGTAACGTATTTTATAGAGTTTGCAAATTTTGTTTTTGCGAATAGCGGTTTTGTGAGTTTGTTTTTACTTTCGAGTATTAATATTAAAATGTTTTAACACTACAAATGTTATATATAATGCATTGCATGTATCGATTTGAAACTGATGGACATCCACTAGAATGTGCTTCCAATTGAGCAACAATAAGGTTGCACGATCACCAATATTGATATTATAGAATAAGATCGTGATTATCATAGAAATAAAAACTGATTGTTAGGTCTAAGGCAACGATAACATAGTTCACGACCTAGACTTAATAGGTAATCATGAGACAACGGTAACATGGTTCATGGCTCATATACCTAATACAGAATTGTGACAACGGTAACATAGTTCACGATCTATATTCTGTATCAAACTATGGTATGTTACATTGTAGTTCATACTATAGTTTGCCTATTAGGGAAATTGAAGAATATGGTTTCATGTGGATTGGTTGTCTGGCTACATTATGAATGTTTTACATGCGATTTGGGTTTTTATTAATGTTCTTAAGTAATTATACAGATTCACTCAGTTTTGATTGACCCTATCGATATATCCCCATTTCTGGTAATTAGTGCTTGTGATGTGACCAGACTTCCAATCCTTGTATCGGAACTCATATTTTGTATAATGTCACAAAAACTGTTTTTAAAACTCTATAGCTACTTTTACCAATTGTTTAATATGTTGCATTGGTTTTATGCTTATACCAATGTATTGGAAATGGGCAGATACACTATAACTAATGTTTGCGCCTTTGTTTCTAAAATAAATACAATCACAATTTTACGACAGCGTTTTCAAAAAGGGTTTTAAAGTATTTCTGAAAAGGAGTTGAAAAACCCTTTTGTTATTTTTAAACGTGAAATAAATTATATAAAGTTTTAGGCTTGCTATGGGTTTCAGAGTTACCACTCCATTTGCTTAGCGCAAGTCTCAACCTGAGATTTTGGATCGTTATAATGTTGTGCTTCAAGCACAACAGTGGCACGACAGTGAGTCTCCTCGGTCCGATTTTCTGACTTCAAAACGTGTTTATACATCAATTGGATGCTTACCCATATCATTTTAATAAGATATTAAGCTAATTTCAAATTAAAACGCTTAAAACGACACCAATTCGACGATCCCATTCGATTTAGAGTAACTTTCGAATATCCAACACTTTTTAAATATAATTCAACTTAGAATTCAGAATATTTACCTTTGATTCAAGACCTACGATGAAGCTTAACGGAAGATTCGAAGTCTTGGAAAAGGTATAGATGAAATGAAGCAAGAACGGTGAAAACCCTAGCTTGCCGACTTCATTTTTGATCGTATGAAATGAAAATGAAGTTCCTGGATGTTTAATAAGCATTTTTTTATATAGTGATGGCTAATATTCTCACTTGGACCTTTGGTTTCTTTAGTAATTGAAATGGTCACTTGCTTATCACTTAACATCTTGAGTGATCGTTTTATCATTTTAACCCAATAACTTTAGTATTTCATGCAAACAATTATTTAAACGACTTCATAATTTCATGAAATTTTACGGATAATTTTTAAAAATTATTTTGCGGATAATAACTTCAAAATTATTATCCCGGGACTTTAACTTTATTTTTATATTATATTCTTAAGATTTTCTTTAGTCCCGCTTAAATCCACTTTAACTAATAAAAGTATCCAAATTTAACTATTATAATTCGATAATTAAATTCCCACTTCAGATAATTAAATTAGACCCACTTTAAATATATTTTTTAATATTTCAAATGGAAATATGAATTTCCACTACCCTGGTTATCCAACCCATGATTCATGGTATAATTTATCAATTTAAATTACGAGGTTAGTTGTGGGGTATTATATAATCTTTGCCTAATGGATTTATTTTATTTTTGAATATTTTATGTACCTACCATGTGTAGGAATATAATTTTTGTTTCTTATTTGAACTAGGATGGTTTTGAATTTATTATTAGAAATAATAGATATAGTATTTTGCATAATAACATTCTTTATGGATATGCTTCACGCACTAGTAGTCTTTAATTTTGAAGGCCTAAATGAACCAAATATCACCAACTTTCGCGTGTTTTCGGTATTTAATATAATCTTTTAATTTTGGTATAAAAGTACATGAACTTTCTAAATTTTGTAATTAAGACACTAGCACCGTTTTGGATGTAAATCGGCACCGTTTTGGATGTAAAATAACACCTTTTTTTAAAGGAAACGCAAACGTGGTCTTAATTGCACAAATTCAAAAATTCATGTACTTTTATGCCAAAATTAATAATTTATATTAAATATGCAAAATACGCAAAAGTAGGTGATTTTTTGTGCATCCGTGACTATTTTGAATGTAGAAGAGACTAAAACAACCTCAATCTATAACATTGATATAAAAAAGTTTAACAAATGATTTAAATGCTACTTATATCTCACATTATCGTTTAGGCTATATGAATGAGAAATACATTTCAAAACTTCAAAAAGATGGACTTTTAAATTCTTTAAATTATGAATTATTTGAAACATGTAAGCCAAGAGGCAGATCTTATGCCACTTCACCTGGTCGTATGAAACTGGCATGCATCCTGGCTCAGAACCTTGTCTACTAGGCAAAATGGGGCAAAATGATAAAAACCCTTTTCATTGGACAAGGTAAAAGAGCTAAAAGATTATTGGGCCTTATACATACGAATGTATATGGTCCATTAACTACAAATACTGGAGGTGGATTTCAGTACTTCATTACTTTGACTTATTATTTTTATAGATATTTTTTTTCTATTTGATGAAACAGAAATCTGAATCTTTTAAAATGTTCAAATTCTTTAAAAAATGATTAAGTTGGTGAATAATTAATCCAAATATTTGTAGATCATCTAAGAGATTATATGATCATTTCTCAATTGACTCCATCAAGCACGCTACAATGGAATAGTGTGTCGGAACGGAAAATTATCACTCTATTTGATATGGTTCGATCAATTATGAGTCAAGCTGATCTTCCAATCTCATTTTGGATTATTCTTTAGAAACCGCTGCATTTTCTTTTAATAAAGTTCCATCAAAGGCAGTTGAAATGACACCATGTGAGATATGGACTAGAAGAACTCCTTGTTTGTCTTTTTTTTTTAGATTCAAAGGTATCAAGTTTATGTGAAGCAGCTAATTTTAGATAAATTAGCACCCAAATTTGATAAATACCTTTTTGTAGGATATCCTAAGAAACCAAAGGATTATAATTCTACAATACTTATGAGAACAAAGTGTTTTTTTGCTCGAAATGGTGTCTTTTTGGAAAGAGAAATTATTGCCAAAGGAGCCAGTGGGAGTATAGTATAACTTTAAGAAATTCAAGAACCACAAAGTAGTATTATACCAAGTATAGAACTTTAAATGGATGACAGGTAATTGCTAAACCAGAACAAGTACCACAAGGCCAAATGAGGTCTAATAGGACACATCATAATCATGTGAGATATGGATTTCTCATTCGTGTGAACAATGATGATATGATTGTGGACCAAAATGAGCCCACATCTTATCAAGAGACCATAAATAGTCTTGACTCTGAAGAATGACTTGAAGCCATAAGATTTAAAATGCAATCCATGTATGATAATCAAGTTTGGATATTCATTGACCCGACAGATGGTGTAAAAATCATTTGGTGCAAACGGGTCTTCAAAATGAAGACTAGCATGGATGGAAAAGTGCATACCTATAAAGAAACACTAGTTGCTAAAGTTTTCAGACAAATACATGGTATAGACTATGATGAATTTTTTTTACCAATTCCTATGCTCAAATTCACTCAGATTTTCCTTGTTATAACTGCAGATTATGACTATGAAACATGGCAAATGGATTTTAAAATAGTGTTTCTTAATGGAAACTTACTTAAGAATGTGTACATGACACAGCCTGAGGGCTTTACCAATCCTAAGATTCTAGAAAGGTTTGCAAGCTTTAAAAATCCTTTAATGGATTGAAGCAAGCTTTTTGGAGTTGTAATCTTTGTTTTGATGAAGCTGTCAAAGAGTTTAGCTTCATCAAGAATGAAGATGAACCTTGTGGATACAAAAAGGTTAGTAGGAGCGCGATTGTTTTCTTAGTACTTTATGTTGACGACATACTACTCATTGGAAATGGTATCCTTATATTACAAAATGTTAAATCATGGTGAGGGAATTGTTTTTCAACGAAAGAATTAGGCGATGTTGCTTATATATTAGCCATCAAAATCTATAGAGATAGATATAGAAGATTCATTGGCCTAAGTCAAGGCACTTATGTTGATAAGGTATTAAACATGTTTAGTATCCAAGACTCCAAGAGAGGATTCCTGCCAATGTCACATGGCATTAGTCTCAGCAAGACTAAGTGTCCTAAGAGATAGGATGAGCGAGACTGCATGAGTAAGATTCCATATGCTTCTGTTGTTGGTTCTATCATGTATGCAATGTTATGTACTCGACCTGATGTATCAAATTCTTTGAGTATAACGAGAAGATACCATTCAAATCCAGGTGAAAGTCACTAGGCAACAATTAAGAACATCCGTAAGTACTTGAGAAGAACTATGGATTCTTACTATATAATGGTCAGGAAGCTGAGCTACTTGTAAAGGGTTACATATACGCCAGCTTCCAAACTGACATAGATGATTATATATCACAATCGGGCTATGAGTTTTATTTTAATAGAGGTGCTTTCAGTTGGAAAAGCTCAAAGCAAGACACCATTGCTAATTTTACAAACATAAGGTGAGTATATAGCTGCATCAGGCGCAACTGAGGAGGTTGTTTGGATCAAGGAGTTCATAACTGGATTAGGAGTTTTTTCTAGTATATCCGATCCAGTGAACTTGTTTTGTGATAACAATGGAGATATAGCACATGCTAAAGAGCCAAGATCACATCAGCAATCTAAACACATACTCAAGCGTTATCGTCTCACTCGAGAAATAATTTAGAGAAGAGACGTGAAGATATGCAGAGTTTTGACAAATGATAATGTTGATGATCAACTAAGGCTCTTCCAAGCCTAAACATGAGAGTCATACTAGGTCCATGGGTATTTGTCATGACCTGATTTCACAGATCGTGATCGGCGCTAGGGTATGAGAGTGGTAGCTCCGAAACCCGGAACTAGCCTCGCGGATAAACAAACAACTCAAATAAACCTGCATAAAACCAATACTCAGGGACAATCGAGACTTCAATCTAAGTCTAACAGTTTATATTAACAATGTAAATAATCAAATGCTCAACCCAACTCCGAGACTCCAATAGCATAGCATATAATATAATAATCAAATCCAAAGTATAAACATGCCAACATCATAATTATAACAGTCGGACCAATTTGACAAACCAACAGATCTATATAAGCAATAACGACTATATTAGCACTGCTGCGGTCTAAGAGTTTAAACCAGTTTGACTAGTTTTATTGAAATCGAAATAAACCTCCGAAGAATATAAGAAGTCGGGGATCAAGAAAACGCGCTCAAACAACAAACCTGAAAAATGAGGAAACAACGGAGGTGAGATATGTGGAGTTGAGTTCATACTATCATTTACATTTATTAAGTGAAAATCCTTTAAAACATTTAAAACCTTATATACTAATATAATAAAAAAAATTCTGGAATAAGTATTGAATCAATTCCCAAAGTAGGTGAGACAAATCTCCACCAATCCCAAAGTAGATGGGAACAAATCCTCATTGATCCCAAAGTAGGCTACACAATAGTCTGCCGATCCCAAAGTACTTACCGGTATACACAGTCTCGTTGATACCCATTGAGTAGTTTATTTTAATCCAAATCCATAATGATTCAAAACAGTTCGAAACTACGTATACGATGTATATTCAAAATATATAATTTACTTAATAAAGTGGTACATTAATATAAACTCACTGCTTGCTAATCCCCAACATAGCCTAGCAAGCCACTAAGCCTGGTTCGACTCTGAAGTACGAGCAGTCGGCTGATCTAAGAAACAAGGAACAAGTTAAAATCAATTCAACCCGAACTCCAAGAATACTAGACTACACATAGTACTAGTACAACAAACAAGCCAAAGCATAAATACAATTAGCATAATTCAAACATACTTAAACCATAACACCACCAACGTCAAACAAACTATCAAGTGTATTGAGTTCCATTTCAAAAACCAATCTGAAAACCATTTCAAATACTTAGTTAAATCCATAAAACCAAGTTTAAAATCTCAAAGTAGTGAGTCAACCAAATAATCAACTATCGAGCTTAACCTCACATGGCGGGCGACTCAAGTCTAACCCGACTCAACATAACCAAGGTATAAACAAAATTTAGAATTTGAAAAACAATTTGATAACCATTATATTCATTTGAAAACAAAGGAACTCAAAGAACTCAACCAACCAACATATAACATCATGCACCAAAGTGATCTATAAAAGTCCAACATGGATAACCATTATATTCATTTGAAAACAAAGGAACTCAAAGAACTCAACCAACCAACATATAACATCATGCACCAAAGTGATCTATAAAAGTCCAACATGGATAAACATAATTAAACATGATCAACATAAGCTTCATAACAAACTAGCAAGCTAACAACATTGCAACATGTTCAAATAATGATAATTAGATCATTTAATATGCTAAGTAACCAAGGAGTACGTTACAACAACAATTTTAACACTTGTCCACATTCAGCTAAAACAAGACAACACATAGCAACTGAGGTATAACATTGTGATTGGTTAAGGAATCTCAAAATTGTTCTTGCAAGTGAACACAATGCATATGTTCTTGAGGCTAATGTTTCGAGACCATTGTCGGATGAGGCATCTCCCGAGGAACATGAGGCATTACGCAAGTGGAAATTAGATTACGAACAAGGCAAGTGCTATATGTTGGCATCTATGAATAACGAATTACAAAAGAAACACGGGAAATGTCTGGGAGCTCGTGAAATATTGTTTCACTTACACGAGTTGTATGGTGAATCAAGTCACTTTTCTAGATACAAGATATCTAAGCAATTATTTCGGGCGAAGCTCATCGAAGGAAAGGACGTTGGAGAACATGTGAACATGATGACTCGATGTATTGATTGTCTATAGGGTCTAGACTTCATTATGGACTTTAATCTCCGAATGAATATGATCCTCCAATCCCTTCCGGAGTCATATGATAACTTCATCACGAATTACTATTGAATCAGATAAAATGTTCACTTGCAGAGTTATCAAACATGTTGATAATGGCCCAAAAGAATATTGCTAAGGGAAAGAGAGTTTCTCTTGTTGTTGCTTTTTCTAATAAGTCTAAGAAGAAGAAAGGTAAGATAGATGGTTTAAAAGCTCAAAAGAATATTGCAAAAAAGAAGAAGGGCACTTTGGAAAACAGAGAAAAATGCTTCTTTTGTGATGCCGAAGGACATTGGAAACAAGATTACCTCAAGTATTGGAATCCAAGGGCAAGAACAAGAACAAGGACAATCCCGGTGACGGTAATGTCCATTTCTTGTTATTTCAATTCTAATAATGATAGCTCGTCCAAGGTTTGGGTATTAGATATCGAAGCCAGTTCGCATATTTGCTCATCTTTTTAGGATCTAACAAATAGCTGAAAGTTGGATAAGGATGAAGTGATCTTGAAGCTTGGTAATACTGTAAGTGTTGCGGCTAAATCTATAAGATCAATTTCTATTTTGTTGTATAAACATGTTTTGTGCTTGAATAATGTTTTGTACTTACCAAACGCATATAGAAATATCGTATCTATTTCTTGTATGACGCGATTAGGGTATGATTTTCTTTTTTACAAAGGATTGATTGTAAAATAATCTATAATAATGAAATCGTTGGTTATGGTTACGTACAAAATGGGCTTTATTGTTTGAATGAAGATGTTTGATAACTACCATAAGTAATGAAACCTCAAAACAACTTTGACATTTAAAATTGGGACATATTGCGAAAGATAGACTTCACAAGTTGGATAAGACGGGAATATTGAGCAATCTAGCAGAACTTCCGATTTGTGAATCATGTCTTAAAGGAAAGATGACCCGATTACCCTTTATTGGACAAAGTGGTAAGGCTAAAGATGTTTTAGAAATCATACATAGTGATGTATGTGGTCCATTATGAGAAATGGCACTAGGTGGTTACTTCTACTTCATTACCTTCACTGATGATTTATCGTGGTATGGGTATTGATGGAATAAGTAATCAAACAAAAGGAAAACACAAGAGTCACCAAAATCCCACATCGACTAGGAAAGGAGGAAGAGACAAAACACGCTACAAACACTATAAAAGGGACACAAGCCTAGAGGTGCATGACACGCAATCCGAACCAACGAATGCCCGTTACATTGAACTTACCATCCCACTAAAGCTTTGAATTAGATCTGAGGTTCTATACTCGAGGTCCTTTATCCAAGGTCTTAAGTCCTCTTCTCATAGTCTGTATCCCCTACCCTAATTCACACGTCCGACATCCGGATTCATCATTTGGCGCTGTCTGTGGGAACTCCTAAAACAAATATCACTGATCGGATCCGAGGATGGTGGATGTCGGCAAAGGCGCTACGGGATAAGCAGTTAAGGAACAGGACAACTTGCCAGGGAGACCAGGAGGATCAGTTGAAGATAGTCCCCGGACCCCCATAGCACCGGGGGGAATTGGATGATCCGGAATCTTCTTCAAAGGCTTCGGTAACCTAACACCCACTCCGGAAGACGAGTCAAACCAAGACTTTCAAGAAGCCATGGCCCGCACGATGGACGGAGCAATGAGACGTTTCTGAGAGGAGGTAGCCACTATGGTCGAAGAAGCAACTGAATCAATCAGGTCCTAGACACCCAAAGGCAAGAACCGAGGTGTAACCGGAGGACGAGCGAGCAAAGGAGAGAAAGCACCCCACACAGTCGACAACCCAGAAGGAAAAGAGCCGGAAGTACTCATGATAGAAGACGACAGAAAAGAAGAGGCGGACTTGCCCGCTCCCAGACGATCGGATATAGGGATGGAAAGCGTGGATCTGAAGGAGGTGCAAAGGCTCATTTCAGAGGCAATGCGAAAAGCCGTTGAAGAGAAGTCAAGAGAGCATGTCCAAGCTAACAGCATGACGGAAGTAAAATCACCCCTAGTAATGAGCGTGTTATCCGAGAAATAGCCAGAGAGGCTCAAGAAACCCAACTTTGATAACTTCTATTTAACCGGTTCTCAGGAGAGCCACGTCACGAAGTTTTACAACAAAATGATCATGTTGGACGTCCCAGATGCGATACTCTACAATACATTCCCTACAACACTGAGCGATACAACACAACGATGGTACAATGGGTTGAAAGTCGGGTCAATAGCTACATGGAGACAGCTGAACCGAGAGTTCGTCATAAGATTCTTTACGAACATCCTACACACACAAAAGTTGGGAATAACTCTACAGATGCAGGCAAGGCGAAGGAAAAACGCTTAGAGCATACATCGAATGATTCAACAATGAAGCCATGAAAATTGAAGACCTAAATAATAACACACTGGTGCAAGCCCTGAAGAAGGGTACGCAGATGGGAGTAATAGAGGATAAACTAAGTTTGAAGAATCCAAAAACCTACTAAGAAGTAATGGCGATAGCTTAGAAATTTATTAATATGGATGACGGGAGGAGACAGAAGACTAGCGATGCACCAAAAAAAGAGGAAAGCAAAGGAAGTGCCTCTCATAGACAATCATCACACTCGCGAAAAAATTATGGCATGAGCCATCACAACATCAGCAAGTACACCCCATATGAAAAGAGTAACCACTAGAGGAACGACAACAGGTACACCAGCGATTATCAATCAAGGTATGGAGAGAAAGCCGAGGCATTCACACCGCTGAACACCACTAGGGCGAATGTCCTAATGTGGGTCAAAGAAAACCGGACACTCGTGACATGGCCCAGAAAGATGATCCACAGGACAGAAACGAGAGATGAAAATTGATACTATAAGTTCCAAGAGGACTACGGGCATGACACTGAGGAGTGCTATGATCTGAAGAAGGAAATTGAAAAACTGATAAAGTTTGGAGCATTGAGGAAGTTCACAAACCACAAAGAGTAAAAAGAGTAGCGGAAAGAAGGAACCGACAAGGAGGAAAAAAAGGAAGAAGAAAGGGGAAGGAAGAAAGAAATTGCGGGAGTTATCAATGTTATCATCGGAGGAAAAAGCATGAAACAAGGGAGGAAAAGACCAATGGCGGAAATAATGCAAGTAACGGAGCAGGCAGGAAGAAGGATGGAAGCAATGAAGATGATCACCTTTTTGGCGTATGACGGAACACACGTAAGGGGGCCACATAACAATGCATTGGTGGTAGAAGCAATTATTAACAATTTCTAGGTCATGAAGCTGCTAGTAGATGAGGGAAGCGCAGTAAACCTAATGACGTGGGAAGCATACAAAGGAATCGGTGGAGAACTAGGAAAGCTTAAGCACTGCCCGGTGCCGAAAGTAGGGCTCTGAGGAGCACCCGTCTAACCTAAAGGCTTAGCAGAGTTCGAAAGAGGAGGAAGGGAGACAAAAAAGATTACAACGTTGTTCTCTGTCGTCGACATGCCGCTGGCTTACAACGGAATACTAGGAAGGCCATTTTTATAGGATTCAGGAGCAATTACCAGCATCCGCTACCTAGTGATGAAAATAGCAACGACGGAGGGGGTCATCAGCGTGAAAGGGGATTAGTAGGTGGCATCCAGATGCTACACTATTACAATGAAAGAAATGGAGGAGTACAGCGCCCTGCTAAGAAGAAGAGCTAGAGACCGGAGGCCAAGGAGATAAAATTATAGCCTTCATTTTTTGTACTAGCGATTTCCATATTAATTTTAATATACAATCAAAATTCCCTTTTGTCAAAATTAGCAGGATACAGCAACAACAATAAACGAAAGACGTAAACAAATCCATGCAAACAAGCGACAAAAGAAATATGTATCTTCAAAAGGCAACGACCAAAATAAAATAGTGATGCATATCTCTTAAAGGCAACGGCCAAATAACACGGAGATACATATCTCCCAAAGGGAACGGCCAAAATAAAACAGGGATACATATCTCTTAAAGGCAACGACCAAATAACACGGAGATACATATCTCCCAAAGGCAAAGGCCAATATAAAATTGAGATACATATCTCTCCAAAAGACAACAACCGACTAAAGAAGTAACACATATCTATTAAAGAAAACAATCAAATGACAAATAACACAAAGATATACATCTCTCGAAGCAATGGCCACACTACAAAAAGGGGGCACGAAATAAAACCAAGCAGAATATAAGCAAAAAAGAAAAACCCAACAACAATTAGAGCGATAAAAGGTAAAAATGTATTATTAAAATTACATGTACAGCATATCAGGAGGTCACACTCTCCATATATAAAAAAACAAATAAAACAACAAATAATAATATATAATGATGGCCAACAAAATCAAAATGACCCCCGTCAAGCACTGACGCCAGAAGAAGGCGGAGAGCTAACCGCCAAAGGGGAGGAAGTAAAAGAAAAAGGGGGAGAAGAGGGAGAAAGAGCAGCGGAGCCCATAACTAAGGTCGAAGTAGGAGAAGCACCCCCGCGAGAAGGAGAAGTACTAACCAACGGCTCCATGGCAGACTTCCGAGCAGCTAACATAGAAAGGCACTGACTCCAAAATTGAGCCAGATCAACATAATAAAAAGAAAGATCTGCCACTAGATAGTTCTTCAAAATAGCCGACCTAATGGACCGACGGTAATGTTGAAACATAAGACAAACCACCTCAGTGGCTTCCTCTAGCTGGCTTTCCAGGGACTGGCTGTGCAACTCCAAGCGCTCACGCTCAGCCTCCACTTCCGCCCGGTCCAGACGAACATTGTTCAACATAGCTTGCAGGTCTGCGATGTGATTCTCTTGGGACCGAGAAGAACTCTGCAAAGTCTCCACCTGCTGGCCCGGTTGATCGAGATGCTTCTCCAGAGAAGCGGCGGTAAGGTCTTCTCATGAAGGTCGGTCTTTAAAGAGTCATTCAAAACCTTCAAAGAAGCAATCTCCTCCGCCTGACGATGGCTGAACTCCCGAACTCTCTTTAGAGCTGCAGACATATGTTCAAACTGAGAATCAACCTCCGACCAAGAATTCACATACGTAGAAAGGCGAGTGCAGTCATCCTCTAGTCGAAGAACATCATCAAGAAGGCGAAGAACACTAACATAAAGAGAGGGAGTACCTCCAACACCAGGAACTTGTCCGGAAACGGGAAGCGGACATTAACTCCAAAGACAAGCAGATATCGCATTACAAACGTTGTTAGAATCCAAAGGAGAACCCTTTGGAAGAATAAAACAATCCCGATCAACAACGTTACCCTTGAGAAAAAAGGTGGAACCAAGAACATTAGGACGCAGGTGAGAGGCGGGTTCCAAGGAAGAATTCGGAGGAGTGGTGGCAGGTCTCTTCTTAGTTCCCTCTCAAGAAATCGAAGGAAGAGAAGCGGACGACACAACGGTAGGAGAACATACCACCACAACCGAAACAGAGTCAGTAGCAATAGAAGAAAGAGCCCCAAAAGATGGAACGATGAGCATAACCGTCGAGAGAGAAGCCAATGAAGTAGCAGCAATGGAGGGAGGAAGATCACCAACAGAAACAGAAGGCCCGTCCTCATTATCGGACAAAAGAAGGAAAGATTGGACATGATAGTGACCTTGTCGTCACTCAACATACCCGCGTCCATAGCATCAAAGATGTTCTTAGCCATTCTGGTGAAAGATAGAAAGCGGGAGAAAAAATCAACAAGAAAATTCCGAAAGAAGTAAAGAAAAGAAATGATACAAAAGAAGATCTATTTATAACCTTTCCCATGAAGGTAAAAAGAAAAAAAAACGAAGGGGTAAAAGAGGCAAACACGGAAGCAATAAATAGCAATAAAGTAACCATAACCACTGCAGTGCTTGAACTAAAGAGGCACAAGCAACCCAACTGTCAAAAGCAATCAGGAAAGAGAGGCACGATGAAAGAAAAAAAGGAAAGTTCAAAAAGACGTGACAACTATAGCAGACTATCCCGACGTACTATAAATACAAGAGTAAGGAAAAAGAAGTCCATACGCAAAAGAGGTAGGCTGAACTATGGAGTCTCCCTGAGCCTCTTTGTAGCCTGTTTTAGTTGGGTTAAACAAAACCAGACAGCCAAAACATGCTACAAAAAGCACAGGAAGAACCCAGAAGAAAAGAAAAGAAGAAAAAGAAGAAGGACGCACCGGCCGCCTTAGATGTCCAAAATAAAATGGAGCAAAACCTTGAAATAAAACAGATCATCGAAAGGCCAACGGAAGCAAACGGACGAGACAGCATCAACAAAAAAGGAACGGAACAAGACACGAATAGCAAAACGACATAAGATTGCAATGATCAAAGCTTGGCATAAATACCCAGCCATCGCAAGAACTTGTAAGGGGGAATTAATGATGGAACAAGTAAACAAACGAAAGGAAAACACAAGAGCCACAAAATCCCACATCGACTAGGAAAGGAGGAAGAGACAAAACACGCTACAAACACTATAAAAGGGACACGAGCCCAGAGGTGCAGGGCACGCAATTTGAACCAATAAACGCCTGTTACACTGAAGTTACCATCCCATTAAAGCCCTTAAATAGATCTGAGGTCCTATACTCGAGTTCCTATATCTAAGGTCCCGAGTCCTTTTCTCATAGTCCTTATTTTCTTGCCCAAGTAACACGTCCGACATCCGGATCCATCAGGTATGTTGTTCTTATTAAGAATAAAAGTGAAGCTTTTTAAGAGTTCAAAGATTTTAAAAATGAAGTGGAAAACCAAATTGGAACAAGTATTAAAATTCTTTAATCTGATCGAGGAGGTGAATACTTATGGTACATTCTTAAAAGAATGTGGTATTGTTTCCCAACTGACTCCTCCGGGAACACCGTATTTGAATGGTGTATCGGCACAGAAGAATCGTATACTGTTAGACATGGTACGATCAATGATGAGCTATACTGACTTATCCATTTCATTATGGGGATATGCACTTCTTTGCGCAAATTATATTCTGAATCGAGTATCAATTAAGTCCGCTCCTAGGATACCATATTTGATATGGAATAGAGAGGAATCAAGTCTTACACATGTTTAGGTTAGGGGATGTTTGGCGTATATCAAGAAATTGATATCAGACAAGTTGGAATTGAAATCAATCATTGGAAGGTTTGTTGGTTATCCTAAAGATAATTTAGGATATTACTTTTATATTCCATCCAAACAAACAATAGTTGTTAGTCTGAATGACCTATTTCTTGATAAAGAGTTTATCAAGAAGGAGGCAAATGAAGAAATATTAAATTAGATGAGGCGTCGTCTAAAGACCATGAAATTAATCAATGGAAATTGATGAAACCCATAGTGAGCCGGAATTAGTAAAACCTACAGAAACACCTCGAAGGTCAACTAGAGTATCTCATCCACTTAAGAGATGGATTTCTTCATGATATACAAGAGTTGTTTATTTTTTGAGAAAATGATCAAATTATTGATCCCTCTACTTACGAGGAAGCTATATATGATATAAATTCTTCAAGATCGCTTGAAGCTATAAAAATTCAAAATAGATTCCATGTACAATAACCAAGTGTGGGCGCTAGTCGATCCACCCGAAGATATTATACCCATAGGGAGTAAGTGGATCTTCAAGCGGAAAGTTGGTGCTGATGGAAAAGTGGGGACTTTTAAAACTAGGCTTGTTGTGAAAGGGTTTCGCTCAAAGGCAAAGAGTCGATTATGAAGAGACTTTCTTGCCAGTAGCCATGTTTAAGTCCATATGGATTCTTCTTGCCATAGCTACACATTTAGATTATTAGGTTTGGCTAATGGATGCATTCCTTAATGGTCACATTGAGGAGGATATCTATATGGAACAACCAAAGGATTTTGAATCTGAGAAAAGTTCCAAAGTGTGCAAGCTAAAACGATCTTTATATGGATTAAAGCAAGCTTCGAGAAGCTGGAATCGTCGTTTCTATGAAGCTGTAAAGTGTTATGCGTTTATCAAAAATGAAGACGAGCCGTATGTTTACAAGAAGGTCAGTGGGAGTGTTATCACTTTTTTGGTCTTCTACGTAGATGACATTTCGGTAATCAGAAATGTTGTTGGTATGTTAACTTTTGTGAAGCTTTGGTTATCCAAAATTTTCTCCATGAAAGACCTTGGAGAAATGACCTACATTCTTAGTATTAATGTAATACCTCGTAATTTAGAGAAATAAATTGTTAGCCATAAGTGATAATTTGGATACTCGGGAATTAAATAATAATAAATAAAATTTTATATTTAAATAAGAAAATAAATATTCAAAGGAATTAATTTAAGTTAGCGAGGTGTTAAACTTTTAATTGGAAATTTTTGTGGAAAAAGTCAAGTATAAGAGGGACTGCAAAATTTTAAGAAAAAAATTGACATAAAATAAATTAAAAGTCCCAAGAAAAACATTTTTAATATTTTCATCCATAAAATATTCTTAGTATTATAAATTAAATATTTTATTAAAAGGTGAAGTAAAATAATAAGGAAAATTTAAATGAAATAAAGCAAAGTCTTGTGGATTTTCTTCAAGATGGGTTTCTTTGTGCTTGATCATCATCATCCTCACTTCAATTTTTCTGAGTTTCTGTTATCAAGAGTATATTTTCTGGTCACTTTGATTCTATGGTTGCATGTTGTTTTTGGTTAGGTTTTCGTGGACTTTTGGTTTGAATTTCATGTTATGTGTTGTGATGAACATGCGTAATGTTTGAAACATGTTTTTATGTCTTAATGTTCTTGAATTGATGACATGTAACATGATTTTTTGAGGTTGTAGAATCTGAAATTTTTTTATAGTTGAGCTATGATAGGAATTACATGTGTTAATTAGGCTGCATGTCAATGAATTAGGGTTATTTTGGTGAAATTATCAATTGTGGTTTTGGGCTAAAATGGCATGTTAAGTAACTTTTGGGGCATAATATGTTGTTGGATTTATGTTCAGGGGCTGAAATATATATTATTCCATGATTTTCCATATTTTAGTGCGATTTGGTGAAATTATATTTTAGGTACTAAACAGTCATTTTTGACAATTTGAGGGGCAAATTGTATTTTTCCAAATCTGTAATTTTCAATCCTTATGGACTGTTTTGAATGTAATGTTAGTTGATTGTATGTTGGGTTTGGATTTCATAATTTCTTAGAGTCGGTTATGCTCTGAAATGATTTTTAAAGGTGATTTTACGAAAAATGGATTTTTCATGATTTTCCGGTTTTATTACGATTTTAAAAAGATATGTATTTTAATGGTTTGGATAAAATGGTATTTATGAAAAATTGTTATCTTTTTGAGTTTTTGGCAAAAGAATCGTTTTTACAAGATTTCGAGTTTCGGGCCTCGAAACAGGTATTTCGACCGAAACAATCGTGGGATGCTCTCAAGTTGGAAAGTAGATTTTGGAAAGTAAATATCTTCTCTTGGAAAATGTATTTTAATCTGGAGCACATCTAGGATTTGAAAATTGTCTGAAATTGCGATTGTGTAGTTTTGAGTCGATGTTCGAGTCGTCTCATTTATTGCTTGCGTTGTATGGTTTAGAAATCCTTAGAGTTAGGATTTTCTATTTCTACATTTTAATTCAAAATTTTTGTAGACCCGTCAACGTCCCAAGGTGTTGGTTCGGACTGTGTGTGACGAGAAGCTAACATTGGAGTTTGCTATTGTTGAAAGCAAACAGTGAGTATATACATTATATTTATTTGTGTAAGTAAATAAATGCTAGCGATAATTTTAATTGGTTTTCAAAACGTTTAATTTAGCATAGCTATGGAGACAATGACATATGCTTTCCTAATGGGCGGCATTAGGACTGCGTGTATACTGGTTTGATTAATATTTAGAGATTGAGTTGTACTCGGTGATGTACTCGGTGATTAATTTCTTGGGCTTCATACCTTGTGGATTAAGTGAAGTCGGTGATGTACTCGTTGGTTAATTTATCGGGCTTCACGACTCTTTGGATAAGATTAAGTTGTCGATTAAATGATTGATCAACGGAACGTCTCGGTGGATTAAATTTTCAAGAGTCGCAGTTACTTGGATTCGGGGATTTATGATTATCTGGATTTGAGGTTTAGGGTTTCATTTGATTCTATAACAATGATACTAAATGGTTTCAAAAGGTTTTCTTATTACTCATTATTTAAATATAATTGTATGAACTCGCCAGATTTAATCTGACACGTGGATTTTAACATTTTCAGGTGTTTTGTCTCAAGGCGTGTCAATCCCGATGTTTTATTTTCTCAAAAATGTTTTCATTGATATTATAAAACTTTTAAACTCTAGAACCGCAGTAGTGATAGTAGTTGTGCGTAGTTTATGTTGTATGTGTTTGTGTTTCCTCGGGAGTAGTCCGAGTGGTACGGTTTGTATAACCGAGTACGATATGTTTCTGATATTGGCATGTTTTATAATAATGATGTTGTATGATTAGCTTGGCATGTTATCCTTCGCGTTTGTTTACTTTATCGTTTTTTTCATGCTAGATCTGAGAGTGGAGTCTCGATTGCCGCCGAGCATTGTGAAATGTATGTTTATTGCATGTTCTTTTGTTTTTCTGAGGCTTGCTACGGGTTATGGAAAAACCACTCCCGTTCCCTAGCGCTGGTCTCGATGCCGAGGAATTTGGGTTATGACAACAACAGTTCGTAGTGTAAGGTCTATACTTCATGGATTATTGGACAGACTAATGCCATTATGAATTTGGTGACTGGTGTTATGAGATAAGGATCAAGGTTTAAGGTTTTGTCTGGATCTATTATTGGATAGTACTTTTATATGGTTTTGCAATATTTATCTTAATTAATATTTGTTAGTAATTATGTGAACTCACTCACTATAATCTGACCCGTTGATATTTCCCCTTTTTCAGGTGCATAGATTTTGAGCATGGCGAGACTCCATGTTGTTGTTTTGGAAGTCTCTACTGTTTTGTCTATATGTTTTGTACAATCTTCTAGAGTTGCAGTAGCCTAAATTAGACATTATGTTGCATGGTAGTCTTAGGTTGTGACATTGTTCATATATTATGATACGTCATCATCGCATGTGTGCATATATATTGTCATAACATGTTTGCGTAATGCATGTATATGCATATAGTTGCCTCTACTAGGAAATTTTGGATATAATATAATGTTTATTATCACGCGGACTATGATGTTATATAGCCCCAAATTAGGATTTACCTTTTCACCTGTTTAAAGGATTAAAAATGAATAATGCATGAAATAGAAATTAAAGTAATGTTTTTAAACCGGTATATAAATCTTTAAATTTATAATGTTTTAAGGTTTTTTCTTTATTCGTCAGTGGTTTTAGGCTTGTTATGAATTTCAGATCGTGGCAGTTAGACTAATGACTGGTTTGTCTAAAAGCTTCTACTTAGAAAAGATATTGAAGAAGTTCCATATGGAAATTTCTAAGAGAGGGTTGATTCTTGTTAGGCATGGTATTCATCTTCTGAAGGAATGTCTCCATAGACTTCCGAAGAAAGGGATGAAATAGCAAAGATACATATGAGCGGAGCGGGGTTTGGGGGCCGCTCGCCCAGGCTTATGGCAGGACTCTATTACGGACTGGGCTTTGAGAAAATATAGAGTTGCCACCTAGCTTAGATTGGAATGCCTTTTATACCGACAAGATAACCTCACTCGCTTATAGGTGAGATTATCGTACGCCGGACCAACAGACCCAGTGCGTAGACATTCTACCGAACCTGTTGTACTGGGCTAATCAGTCACATTTGCTTTTATTGGATGTATTTGTTTTATCTCATCTCAACATTCATGTAGTTCACGGTATAAATTGCGGGAATTTAAACACAAATAAAAGCAGTAAAGGACTGAAATTTGAAACTCATATGACTCGATTCTGGAAAGTAGCAAGTACTCCTATGCATTCATCTAACCTTAGAGGTTACTAACAAGTAACAAAAGTTGGCTGGTATGGATTGATCACATGCACAAAGCCTAAAATCGGGTTTCTATGTTTGATTAATTTTATTTGGTTATCTTGAATGACCTATACAACTATTTACTACTTTTTACATACTATCCTAAGATGTCTAGGTGATTGGCTGGAATTGATTTGATTGCTAATTAACGTGGTTAGTCCTTTAGCCTGTTAATACTGGATTGGCATGCTTTTGGACAGCTGTAAACATTGCAAACGTGCTCACTGGCAGTTGATATGCATACAAGGTGAAGAATACTTTTAAACCTCGTTGACTTTTGAGTGCTTGACACTTCCGCGTATTTGACCGTCTATATGGTCAGAATTGGTTCTCGGATAGAACATGGAAGTTGTCCTTCTCGTCGATATGGTTCTATTGGTTTGAATCGGGGTTGATTTCAAATTTGGGTGGTCTGAAATTTGGTCTGGATGTGGCTGGGTTTGCCGGTTGTGGGTCATGGGTCCAGTTTATATTTGATATTACATTTTTGGACTTCGGTGTCCGGATTACATCGGGTCTGGCCCATCACATTGCATAAAAGTAAAGTGCATTAAATTCCTTACGTCTGGGATTAAACTGGGCCTAATTCTCAGCCGAAACGAGCCCGGAAACTCAAAAACAAATCTGGTTCGGAGTCTCGAATATCTGGGAAGTGTTTTTGGGGAGCAGGGAAGAACAGACGGTGCCGCCACATACAGTGCCTGGCAGCACTATGTACTATTGGCACCGGCAGTCTGGGATGGCGACGGCAACTGCTGTAGAGGCAGCAGCTCGTTTTCGTTCGTTAATAGCTCCATTTTTTGTCGTTTCAGCTCTTGTTTTAGGCAAAGATAAACAAAAATGCATAAAACAAAACAAGGGATGCAAATATGACAATTTAAGAGTGTTTAGAGGTGATTTAAAGCATCAAAATAGCAATTTACAACAATTCAATGAAAACAAGTTTATGGTAAACAAGCTCAAAAACCACCTAAACATGCTTTCTAGGAGCTTTAATTGACTAAATTTTAGAATTAAACATACAAAACATATTAATTCGGCTATTAACATGCTTCCTAATCAATTTTATAGCAGTTATAGTAAAAACATTAAATGGATCACAATAGCAATTATAAGCGAAATACAGGAATATAGATGGTCCTCAAAATTACCGTTCGGAGTCCTTGGCAGTCTCTGTTCTAGAAGGATTAAAGCGTTTAGCTTGTTTGTTTTTCCAAAATCGAATGATACTTAGGTGTGTGTGTGTGTAGGTTGTTCAGCCAAAACTGAGTTTTCTAGGGGGGTTAGGTTTTTCTAGGATTTCTGGTTGAATAATTTTTGCCGACCTTCTGCTAGGCTATTTATAGAGGAGTGTGACCTAGGGTGTACTAGAGTCTTCTAGGATTGAAAGTGCGTGAATTGATAAGCCATTTAGTGTTAGGATTAGTTAAAACTCTTTTTAATTTAATTAAATTCGTATTATTTCTTTAGGGTTAAGTAAATTGTGCCAAAAAGCTATTTTTGGTGCGCGAAAGTATTAAAAACGACTCTCGGGACCCTATGGGTTTGGATATGGTCAATTTTAGTCTGTAAAACTTGCAAATTGGCCCATAAACTTCTTAGATATTGCAATTAGTCCAATTTCTGGACTTAGACTACATTCTTTTTGGATTTTTATATGCCATTTGCGGCTAATTACGCTTTAATCCTTCAAGTTTGCAGCTAAGTACTGATTACGCCTGCTTGGATTCCTTCAAGCAAATCAATAGCTCGTCACCCGAACACATTTCTCTAGAAATCATCATTGGACGCTTCAATCCCTAATCACTTTTTACCTGTCCGGAAAATAGGTGTACAATTTGCCCCCTCCTTAACGAGAATTGACAAAGTAGGTCAATTCTTGTTAAAGAAGTAACTCGTTGTTAGACAAGTGACAAGGATACTCCACCATCGGAGGTACTCGCTCGCTGGTGGTTTGGTAATGCCCTAGCCTGAGAATTACCTGTCGTGGTGCATGACTCTGACTTCATGACCCTTAGTTCTTGTCTACTCCACAACTGGCAGGGAGTAGGTCTTCTCAGTTGTCCGGAATGTCGTTCAGGGAACTTGAACTGCTTGTTGTGTGCCCCGTGGAATGGAGTTGTAAACTCTCAGCTGCCCTGAAAGTGATCCAATGGCTTGGACCCCTGGTAATTATCCTCTTCAGTACTTCTTAGGTTTGCAAAAGGTATAGCATCCCCTTGGCCGTCCCAAGAGCCACCTTATTGCGTAGGTGCCTGGATTTATCATTTCGGAGCCTCTTAGGTTTGTAGAGGGAATAACCAATGTTGTCAAAATCGCGTTTCAACTCGTACGATTTTACGAGTTAAAATCATACAAATGATTCAACTCGGCTTAAAAAACGGATCTTGATGAAGTCGTTATAAAATCGCGAGTTAGATCCATAAAATCGGTAGAAAAGCGATTTTACAACCTGATTTAACGATTTCACTTTTATGTGAAATAAGATGCAAAGAAGGGATAATTGGGCTTTCAAATTACACTACAAAAAGGTCCATGTTATTTAATTAAATATGGTCATGTAAGTTTATGAAATTAATTTTAGCCATAATGATAGAAAAAACATGCGCAATTTTCATTTTTTTTTTGCTTTTTTTCGTTTAACCTTTTTTTTAAGAAAAATTTACTTTTTCTACTCCTATTTCTTAACCAAAGCAATATATCATCTATGTTACAACTTTCTTAAAATTTTAATTTGAATCATTTTTTTAATTGTAATTAATATTGATATTTTAGATATATCTTTTAACACTAAAATTGATAATTATTTGAATTAAGTTTTTTTTAAAAATTATAATAGATGTGGATATTTGAGATATATTTTTTGAATACTAAAACTAATGATTATTTTTGGCATAATTAAAAATTTAATTTTTAGTTTTAGTTTATCTACAAATACTTTTATTCTTTATATGAATTTTTTTTATTTTTAATCATTTATTATATAAAATAAGTAATTGTAAATCACATTGTAAATATAAAATATATATTAAAATGATAAATAATTTAATAGAGCTAAAATTTTAATAATATTTTTTAATATTTATGTCTTAATCTTCTCAAGAACATATTTTATACAGTTCGCAGAATCTTACGATTTTACCATGCAATTTTAAGTTAAGAGTTTATAAGACTCATTTCGATTCTACATTGAAAAAGCGAGTTTGACAACATTGGGAACAACATCCCTTGGCCGTCCCAAGGGCCATCCTAATGTGTACGGTCCTGGTTTCCATAGGTATCCCACAACTGGCAGAAATGTTTGAAATTTTTTTGAACTATTACAGACAATATTTGAAGTGTCTTCTTCACACTAAATCCTCCTCTGTCCGAAGTCTAGCACGTAGGGTTAGATTATTGTTATGATATTTTGGGAGTTGTTTTTTTCATACACCAAATGGCGTGGAGATGTCTTTATATCGTTGGCTGATTCAATCCTGTCTTTTAGGCAACCTTTCGGGTCTGATTCTCTAGGAATATCAGTGATTTGTCCTCTGGGGAAATGTCATTTATAGCCTATTCCTCTGGGGCGAATGTGTTTATAAATTGGTCCTCTAGGGTGTCTGTACTTCTAATCCCATCCTCTAGGTGTCTGTATTTCTAATTTCTTCCTCTAAATTGTGTGTATTTCTAATTTGGTCCTTTAGGGCGTCTATATTTCTAATCCGGTCCTCTAAGGCATCTGTATTTTTGATTTCCATGCTCTAGGGTGTCTATATTTCTGATTTCCATCCTCTAGGGTGTCTATATTTCTAATTCGGTCCTCTAGGTGTTTGTATTTCTGATCCAGTCCTCTGGGGCGTTTGTACTTCTGATTTCCATCCTTTGGGGTGTCTATATTTTTTCTATCCTTTGGGGCGTCTAGATTTCTAATCCTGTCTTCTAGGGCATTCTGTGTTTTGTATTCTGTAATCTGGAGAAATTTTCTGATATAATTCTTTAGGAACATGATTTTGTCAGATCCTCTAGGGGTGCGCGCTCTGCGTCCTTTGGGGTAATTTTGGCATAACTCTCTAGGAGTGTAGTATTTCGTCTTTTACTGGCCTTTTGCCCTTTAAGAGAACATTCTCTTCGTTTTTTACTTTCATTTCTCTTTCCTTCCTTGCATTTCTCTGAATTTGCAAGCTTGTCTTTTATTTCGGAATATGGCACCATCATGGAGGTTTAAGGAGCCGTATATAGAGGCTGAGCGGCAATCTCTCTAGCATGCTTTGCTACTGGGGGAGGGCAAGGAGATCCCACTCTTGCTGCGTTTAGAGCATCACTTATGCACTAATTTTTAATCTGAGGTGGGTGCTGCTGCGTTTTAGCTCTTAGATAGATGTTTTTTATTGCCTATATGTTTGAAATATGCCTAAAATATTGTCGAAACTTGATCGAAAATGAGGTCGGCCCCCAAAACATTTGTCCGGGGAGTGGAGAATTGGTGGCGATGGCGCCAGAAGGCAGTGGCACCGCCCCCACTATACATTGGTGGTGCCACCAAAATGCATTGGCGGCGCTGCCAATGTGACTGGCATCGTGGTGACGGCGCCAGTTCTCCTCTAACATGTGTTTTCTAGCGTCTTTTATCGCTTCTCCAGTTTGTTTTCTAATGATTCAAACTCTGGTTATGGTCCTTTTGTGTTTTTAGGATATGGATTTGTTCCGTACTTCTGGGAACTTTGTTGACGCGCGTATTTGGTACAATTCTTTGCCCCCCTGCTGTTTAGTCTCGGGTAGATGCTGCAGGCTTTAGCCGTCTTGCTAGTGCTTTATTTACCCCGACAAGGGTATGTGACAGTGTTTCTCTGCATGCGCTGATGGACCGGTAGATGGATACCACCCACACATTTCACCTGACAGTTGGGGAGTTGACCGGGACTCTTTTGGACTTTTCACTCATTACGGGGGTAGCTTTTGGAGGTCCGCCTGTGCCTTTTGATAGCAGTTTAGCAACCTATGATCAGAGAGATGCATACATCTTAGAGATGTTAGGTTTTATACCTGAGATGAAGGTCGTAGTCTCCGACATAGTGAGTTGTATGAACGTTATCGAGATTATGTTCCTAAGGCCAGTGACGAGGTTAATTTGATTGCCTGGACTTTCATCTGTTATCTAGTGGGGACCACGCTAATCTATAGCTTGGGTGCGACTTTGCCTCTTAGTGTGTTGCCGGCCTTGGAGGACATAGATTAGGTCGCGACTTAAGAATGGGGGTCTGCTGCTCTGGCTTATCTATACACTAGCATAGATCGAGTTGTCCATGGAGGATCTCATCTTTCAGGGATGTGGCCCGCTGTACATGTGAGCTCTTGTACTGACCCTTATTTTCTTTGCATTGCATTTTTATTCTTTTCATCTTATCCGGCTTTCTGTTTCAGATCTGGGCCATCCAAATGGGCATCCTGACTTGTTTTGGTACTCTTCTTGGATTAGGGATCCCTCTGCTGAGATTCTAGGATTTCTCTCATACTTTGACGCTGAGTTAGGGAACTGAATGTAGGGTTCGGCTGAACGAGTTGGTGTGGATAGATGTGAGTATCGAATTCTGTTCTTGAATTATTATGTATCTGGACTACGATGTAAACCCGTATTACTGCTTACTGGTGGATACAACTTGAAACACTCCTCACGGAGATCGTTGGCCTCTTTAGGTACAATGAGCTATATATAGGTTAGGCCTACGTTATTTGATGCACAGCCAGAACTGTCGGTCTTTGTTTCTGGGGGAGTGTGTGCTCCATTGGTGGGTTGGTCCTCGTGCGCGTATGGTTTCTAGAGGACCTCTTTTGTCGATGTTGTGTCGCAGGTATGTTGTGTCGCTTGCTCTTCGACAGGACCTGGGGGGTTATCTAGCTATAGATCTGGTATCTTCCCCTCAACTGAGTTTACATGGATGACTTTGTGAGGCATCATCTTTTAGGGAGGCTTCCTTTGGTAGAGGTGCATGTTGTTTGGGGTGTTCAGGCTCAACAGGTGGCTATATGGCCACAGGTATGTATCACTTTTCTTGGATTCCTCTTTCTAGATTTCTATATTCGCTTGAGTTTTCTTTCTGGTTTTCTTTCAAGGGCGAGCTAGGCGCGGAACTTGTGTTGTCCGTGCTCAGATAGACGTTCCTGGGTATCCTAGTCAATTCCCTACTAGTGCGCGGGGTGGTTTTGTTGACATGGTTTCTGGTTCCTTGAGACAGATTCCGAAGAGACCTACTCGTAATGATAACACGCGTGGGCCCATGAAGGATTTTGTTCTCTTTGCTACCTGATACATTCTTTACGTATAATGATTGTAGTCATGTGAGTGTCTTCTTGTGCTTATGTTTGTTTTGAGGATCTGTTTGCCTTCTTGAACTGAGCATCCTTGTCTGATTTTCAGGTACCGGAGTCAGAGGTTGTAATACCCCGTAAATTAAAAGGACTAAATTATTCCACGAAAGGAATAATTTATAGGACCGGGAGAACGTAAATTAAATTTGAGGATAAATTTAATTTATAGTATCTCCGGAAATAGAAAATAGCTATAAAAGTTAAAATATAAAATTTGGATATTTATATTTTAACTAACGGGAATTAAGAAATGCTTATAAATTAAAATAAAATAATTTATAGAAGTGTGAATATTTTTGGAGTCAATATTCACGGAATATTTTTAAGAAGTTACCCCTAAAATTTTATAGAATTTGGAGATAGAAATTTTATTAAGTGGGTCTAATTTAGCCCTAATAAATCTTAAATAATTTATTAAAAATAAAATATAGGTCTCGCGAGAATAAAAATTACGTTTTTATTCTAATTACGAATTATGAAATTCATGGTTAAAAATTCATAAAATTCGGAGTTCGTTGTCCGTTTTAGTTTCGGACGAGTATTTAAAAATTTGGGTTGAAGTAACGCGTGGATACCTAGGGGCTAGTTTGGCTTTTAGCCAAACTATATATAAAATTCATTTTAAATGAATGTTTCATTTGGAAACAGAGAACAAAACATTAGGGTTTTGTATACAGAGAACGGCGACGACTTCGATTGACGGTAGGTTCGCCGATTTCGATCTGATTTCTCATATCTAACTCAAATTTCTTCGGTAATCCGTTATTTATCGAAGTTATAACCATTATTTTGAATTTGGTTATATATAAAATGGATTATAGTCGAATATATAACGGTTACCGTATCGAATCGAACGAATACGTAATAATTTTACGTTCCGATAGCGGAAATGGATAGATTGGTGTTTGAATATGTGTATAGGATCGAAAATTGACGTTTGAGCACGTAGGAAAGCCCGAGAAATCGCGTTTCCCAGGGCTGTGCACGCGTGGTGCATGAACATGCACACAGAGTGCACGAACGTGCACCAGCCTGGGTGCACGAACGTGCACTAGGCAACACAACCGTGCACGGGGTTGCACGATCGTGCTGCCATGACTCGAAGGGGGAGGATGTTTTGCGGCTTTTGCCCTAACTTTCAACGCAAGTAATCATCGAATTGTGGATGATTTAAATGGACTTTAAACCTTAAACCTAGACGTTTAAAGGACTAAAAGAACTTGGACAATTAGAGGAGTTCAATTAATTAAAACTTAAAGACATTTTAATTAGGTTCTCTATTGATCAAAGTGATTAATAGATAGAGGACCATTAGTTGATATCAAGAACGAGAATAGACTATATACATTATATGTCTATTAATGTCTATAGAGAGTCTACTCCTTAGAGTTAGAATTCTTGTTTCAATTGTGTTTAACAATTGTTTTCTAACTAGATCCGACGAGTAAGCAAGCTACCGGACCAGGAGAGTAGAGGGTAATCAAAAATTGTTTTGTGGATAACGGTTTTGTGAGTTCGCATATTTACTTTTGAATATTATTACCAAAACATTTATAACTCAAAATGTGTTTGAAATTGCATTGCATAGAGTCAGTTTGAAACCAATATAGACCCACTGGAACGTGCTATCTATTGGGCAACAATAGGACTCTGTGATCATCAGTGTTATTAAATCACTGCATTATATTGCATATTGGTTGGGTCCTTTGGACAAATGCTTGCAAAGCGGCCTAGACCTGACAGGTTATTCTGAGGAGCCAGTAATTCAATATACGGCCCATCAAACCTTTCACAGAGTTAAGATGACTGTGATAACATGAGTTCACAGTTCATCCTATGTTAAACAAGTGAGCATGAACTGTGGTGTTGACCATAGTTAACCAAATGGGGTTTCTCTTAGTGTTTCATTTGGATCGGTTATTTGGATGCACAAAGTGTGTTTACATGCGATTTCTGCTTTTATTAATATGCTTAAGTAACTATGTGAATTCACTCATATTTGACCCCCGTTGATTTCCCTTTCACAGGTAAATGATATTTTGACGTGACAAGACTTCCAGTCCTTTCTCCAGAAGTCGTAAATAGATAAAGGTCATTCTAGAGCTACAATGTAGTGCTACTAGCCCACGGTAGTTTATTTGTAAATGTTTTAACTCTGATGTGAAACTACTGTCAGTATCATTTTGGGACAAAGGTATGTTTTATACAAAAAGGGCTTTTGCCAGATGTTTATAAAGAAACCTGGTTTTGATAAAAGCTTTATGATTGTTTGTCTGACATGCTTAAACCGGTTACTTAATGTGATAATTGGTTTGCACTGCTAGCATTGTTTTCAGACAAGGCCATGTTAGGATATGACTGGTTAGCACCGCTGGCATTGTTTTTGGACAGAGCTATGTTAGGATACGTGTTGTGTACACGTACTTACCGAGTCCATAAATGCAATCGCACGGTTTTGATTACACGTTTATTTAAAGGTTTTCAAATACTGGCAAAAAGAGATTGAGACCTTTTATGTTTTCAAAACGCGAAATTTTTTTACTATTTTTTCCTAGGCTTGCTACGGGTTTCGGAACAACCATTCCCATTCCCTAGTGCCTGTCTCGGCACCAGTTTCTGGGCGGAAATCGGGTCGTGACAAAGTTGGTATCAGAGCCAGGTTGCGAGGTAACTCGGTAGAGCGGGGCTCACGAGACCTGCCCAATTCTAGGGAACTCTCACTCATGATCTGTGATGAAGTGAGACTCTCTGTCCTGGAGCGTATTGGATACGTGCTCTGATAGGTACATATGGATGTCACCCTATGGGATAGGAATGAGTCCATATCGGTAAAGACCGCAACTTTGAAGAATCAAAGTTGGTATCAGAGCAATGTTGTAGGACTAGAGTGTCTATGATAACATTGCCGATACTAGAGTAATAAAGTCTAGAGAACTACTACAGCAATAGGATTTAAGTCATGTCCTTGATATGTCATCATTTGATTGTGAAATATTCAGCTTTTCCTCTAGGCTGTGAGTTTATAGTGTGTTTGATGCGAGTAATATGTTATGATACGCCTGAGCACATGAGTTGTGACCATTGAGATGGTTATATGCGTACATGTTAAACTCGTATTTGTTGTATATTGGTTTGATTGCAGTGTGGGTTGATTTGGTTAGGATGGCTGACCAAAGATAAACTCGCGGATGATACGAGATGCACCTGAAGAGGCTCATGATGAGTCATCTATGCATATAGGGCAAAATGAACCGGCTAATGCGGCAGGTAGAGGCAGTGGGCGTGGTAGACTTAGAGGTAGAGCTAGAGGTCAGGAAGTGGAGGAACAGGAACCAGTTTAGGCTCCTGCAATGCCTCAGCAACCTAATGCGCCAGGTTTTGACTTTAATTAGTTCTTAACCGTAGTTGCAGCTATGCAGGCCAACCAAGTGGAGAATCAGGCTATGCATAGGGAGCAACTATTTCACCAACAACAACGAGTTGGTGCAAATGTTGACAGAGATAGTGTTTTAGCTTATATGTGGCTTAGACCAATAGAATTTGATGGTTCTGATGATGCGCTAGATTTCTTGGAAGAAGTTGAGCGTAATGCTAGACGTCTGCAGGCTGATGAGTGACAGTCAATTATGTTAGTTGAGATGTCAATGAAAGGACCAGCAAAAGATTGGTTTAGACGTATGATTCAACCTACGATGGATCAGATGACTTAGGCAGAATTTGTCAATCGGTACAGAGAGTTCTATCTGCCATTCTCTGTGACCGAAACTTATTGAGATCAGCTGCTGAATCTGATGAAAGAAGATAAGTCAGTGCAGGAGTATGTGACAAAATTCACTAGAATGGGAAGATTTGCACCTTATTTGATGGCTGATCCAATCAGGGTAAATGCGAGGTTTATCAAGGGTTTAGGACCCAAATTTGTCAGTCTTGTCTCTGATGTGAACAGAGATTTGATCCAGCTGATAGACAGTGCACGTAAGATGGAGACTTTGTTAGTACAGTTTTGCAGGATTGTTAATTCTGCTGCACCAATGTTAGTAAGGAGTGATCAGGTTACTGCGACGGCCAACACACATATTTTGTTCAGTCCAAGTGGTTTTACTGGGCCACGTCGCAGAAATTTTAAAAAAGGGAAGAATAACAAGCGTTTCAATACCGCTGGGGCTAGTTCAAGTAGACGCAGCTCAGGAAGTGCTGGAATTTTAGCTCCATTTTCCATAATTTTCGGAGGAGACATCATGGAGTGTGTCATCTAGCTCCAGGAGCGTGCTTTGTTTGTGGCCAACCATGCCATTATGCTAAACAGTGTCCAATGTCAAGAGCACACGGGTCTACTGCCAGTGTTGCTCAACCTTTTCAGCAGCAGTGGAGGCCTGTGTTTCCAGCGGCATCTAGGCAAGGTCAGACTGGTAGTACGTTTACTGGTCAAAGAGGAAGAGGTTTTGGCAACAATCGAGTTGGAGGAAGAAATGGTGGAGGAAGAGGTACTGGCCAGACTTCTCAAGCGGAAGGGAGTCAAGCCAGAGTGTTTGCACTTAACCCACAAGAGGCTCAAGCCTCTAATGCAGTTGTGCAAGGTATCTTTACAATAGGTTCTATGGATGCCTTAGTATTATTTGATTTGGGTGCAACACATTCATTTGTTTCGCCAAGTTTTGCAATTAAGATGGGAAACAACCCGCTTATTTGCAAAATCCATTATCAGTAGCCACTCCAATGGGTGAAAGTATGGATACAGACATAGTTTATTAGTTTTGTCCTGTGAATGTTCAAGGACGAGAGCTGCTTGCTGATTTAGTTTTGCTAGAGGTACTAGTATTTGATGTTATATTGGGCATGGATTGGTTAGCTCAACATTATGCAAGAATGGATTGTAGAAAGAAGTTAGTGACATTTAATACCCCTAAAATTAAAACAATTTCAATTCAAGGTGAGCAACTGAAATCCACTGCTAGCATAATCTCAGCTATGAAAGCTCAACGAATGATGAGAATCGGGTGTCAAGCATCCTTAGCTATTGTGTTAGATACAGAGAAAGTTCAAGGGAGTGTACATAATGTACCAGTGGTAATGGAGTATCCAGATGTTTTTCCAGAGTTACCTGGATTACCACCACACAGAGAGACAGAGTTCTGCATTGAGTTAACTCCTGGTACCAAAGCGATATCAATACCACCTTATCGAATGGCACCAGCAGAGTTAAAGGAACTGAAAGATCAACTAGAGGAGCTACTTGATCGTGGTTTTGTCAGACCAAGTGTTTCACCGTGGGGAGCACCTGTCTTATTTGTTCAGAAGAAAGATAACTCGTTTCGGCTCTGTATAGATTACAGACAGCTGAACAAGGTTACAATCAAGAATAAGTACCCTTTGCCAAGGATTGATGATTTGTTCAATCAATTGAGGAGCAAGGTACTTTTCGAAGAATGATTTGCGATCCGGTTATCATCAGTTGAAGATGCGAGAGGATGATGTTTCGAAAACTGCTTTTAGGACTCTGTATGGTCACTACGAGTTCTTAGTTATGTCATTCGGGTTAACGAATGCACCGGCGGCTTTCATGGATTTTATGAATCAGATATTCAAATCATTCTTGGATCAGTTTGTGATCGTCTTTATTGATGATATTTTGATATACTCACGTACATAGGAGGAGCATGCGCACCATTTACACATAGTTCTTCAGGCATTGAGGGAGCATGAATTGAACGCCAAGTTTTCAAAATGTGAGTTTTGGTTAGAGGAAGTGGCATTTTTGGAACATGTGGTGTCTCAAAGTGGGATCAAGGTAGATCCAAAGAAGATCGAAGCGGTTGTGGAATGGAAACGTCCAACTTTGGTGATTGAGATTCGTAGTTTTCTTGGGTTAGCAGGATACTACAGAAGGTTCGTGCAAGATTTTTCAAAAATCTCTGCACCATTAACGAAGTTAACTCAGAAGAATGCAAAGTATGAGTGGACAGAGAAATATGATAACAGTTTTCAGAAACAAAAGGAGTGTCTAAGGACAGCTCCAGTGCTAGCGTTACCAAAAGGTATTGAAGGATTCACTGTTTACTGTGATGCTTCGAGGGTTGGTTTAGGATGTGTGTTGATGCAGCATGGACGAGTGATAGCTTATGCTTCTCGCCAGCTAAAAAAGCATGCAGTGAACTATCCTACTCACGACTTAGAATTAGCAGAAGTGATTTTCGCATTGAAAATCTGGAGACATTACTTGTACGGTGCAACGTGCGAGATATTCACAAATCATAAGAGCTTGAAGTACATCTTTGATCACCGTGAATTGAACCTCAGACAGAGGAGATGTCTAGAGTTGCTTAAGGATTATAATTGCACTATACAGTATCATCCGGGTAAAGCCAATGTGGTGGCTGATGTGCTAAGTAGGAAATCTGCAGGAAGCTTAGCACATGTCACTATGAGTGGCGAAAGCCATTAATCAAGAAGATTTATACGATGTTCAGTCAGAACATCAGATTTGAAGTTTCTTATCTTAGGAGCTTGATAGCTCAATTAAGTGTGCGACCAACACTAATTGACAGGATTAAGGAGTTACAAGGTGAAGAACTTCAATTGAAACGTGTGATGGATGAGGTAGCGAAAGGAAAGTGCCAAGACTTTAATGTTGTCAACGGAGCACTAAAATATGGTACTAGATTGAGTGTACCAGATGTGGAGAATCTGAGACAAAAGATCATAGAGAAAACCCATGGTTCAACTTATAGTATTCATCTAGGTTCTACCAAAATGTATAGAGATATCAAGGAGATGTACTGGTGGAACGGAATGAAGCGAGATATAGCGGAGTTTGTAGCAAAGTGTCCGGTGTGTCAGCAAGTTAAGCTAGAACACGAAAGGCCATATGGATTTTTACAACCCCTACCCATTCCAGAATGGAAGTGGGAAAGGATTACGATGGATTTTATGGTCGGACTACTTAAGACGCATAAAGGTTTTGATTCTATATGGGTTATAGTGGATCGTCTGACGAAGTCAGCCCACTTCATACCTATTAAGATATCATATACTGCGGGGAAGTTGGCACAAGTGTACATTGATAGAATAGTCAGTCTACATGGAGTTCCTGTGTCAATAGATTTAGATAAAGGTTCGGTGTTTACCTTTAGATTTTGGGGAAGTTTGCAGGAAGCAATGGGAACGCGGCTAGATTTTAGTACCGCATTTCATCCGCAAACTGATGAACAGTCTGAAAGGACTATTCAGACTTTAGAGGATATGCTTCGACTGTGCGTACTGGATTTTGGAGGTAGCTGGGATATGTATATACCATTGGTGGAATTCTCATACAACAACAACTGTCATTCCACTATTGAAATGGCTCCATATGAGGCATTGTACGGTCGTAAGTGTCAATCTCCTATTTGTTGGGAGAAAGTTGGAGAGAGGAAGTTGACAGGAGCGGAGATTATTCAGGTTACCTCAGAGAAGGTACCATTGATTAAGCAGCATTTGGAAACTGCTTTTAGTCGCTAGAAAAGTTATGCGGATCCAAAGAGGAAAGAAATAGAGTTTCAAGTTGGTGACTATGTTTTTTTGAAAGTATCACCAATGAAGAGTGTTGTTCGTTTTGGAAAGAGAGGCAAGTTATCTCCAAGGTATATGGGACCATACGAGATTATAGAGAGCATAGGAGCGGTGGCATATAAGTTATCTACCGCCACATATGTCGCAAGTTCATCCGGTGTTTCACATATCGATGCTGCGAAAGTATAACGCAGATCATTCTCATGTGATTCAACCACAAGCTGTGGAAGTCAACGAGGAACTTTCTTACGAGGAGCAACCTATTGAGATAGTAGATACTCAATTACGAAAACTTCGTACTAAGGAGATTCCTATGGTAAAAGTGATGTGGAGAAACCATTATGTGGAGGAATGTACGTGGGAGACGGAGGCGGATATGTGCCAGCAATGTTGTCAAAATCGCGTTTCAACTCGTACGATTTTACGAGTTAAAATCATACAAACGATTCAACTCGGCTTAAAAATCGGATCTTGATGAAGTGGTTATAAAATCGCGAGTTAGATCAATAAAATCGGTAGAAAAGCGATTTTACAACCTCGTTTAACGATTTCACTTTTATGTGAAATAAGATGCAAAGAAGGGATAATTGGGGTCTCAAATTACACTACAAAAGGTCCATGTTATTTAATTACACATGGTCATGTAAGTTTATGAAATCAATTCCCATGTTCTTTAATTTTAGCCATAATGATAAGAAAACACATGCCCAATTTTCGTTATTTTTTGCTTTTTTTCGTTTAACCTTTTTTTTAAGAAATACTTTTTCTACTCTTATTTCTTAACCTAAGCAATATGTCATCTATGTTACAACTTTCTTAAAATTTTAATTTGAATCATTATTTTAATTGTAATTAGTATTGATATTTCAGATATATCTTTTATCACTAAAATTGATTATTATTTTTAATTTGAATTAAGTTTTTTAAAAAAATTATAATAGATGTGGATATTTTAGATATATTTTTGAATACTAAAACTAATGATTATTTTTGGCATAATTAAACATTTAATTTTTAGTTTTAGTTTATCCACAAATACTTTTATTCTTTATATGAAATGTTTTTTTTATTTTTAATCATTTATTATATAAAATAAGTAATTGTAAATCATATTGTAAATAGAAAATATATATTAAAATGATAAATAATTTAATAGAACTAAAATTTTAATAATATTTTTTAATATTTGTGTCTTAATCTTCTCAAGAACATATTTTATACAGTTCGTAGAATCTTACGATTTTAAGTTACGAGTTTATAAGACTCATTTCGATTCTATATTGGAAAAGCGAGTTTGACAACATTGCGTGTCAGCGATATCCTTACCTGTTTCTACAAGGTACGTAGTTCTTATTGAAATTCGAGGACGAATTTTAATAAGGTGGGGAGAATGTAATACCCCGTAAATTTAAAGGACTAAATTATTCCACGAAAGGAATAATTTATAGGACCAGAAGAATGTAAATTAAATTTGAGGATAAATTTAATTTATAGTATCTCCGAAAATAGAAAATAGCTATAAAGTTAAAATATAAAATTTGGATATTTATATTTTAATTAACGGGAATTAAAAAATGCTTATAAATTAAAATAAAATAATTTATAAGTCCCGTGTGAATATCTCTGGAGTCAAAATTCACAGAATATTTTTAAGAAGTTACCCCTAAAATTTTATTGAATTTGGAGATAGAAATTTTATTAAGCGGGTCTAATTTAGCCCTAATAAATCTTAAATGATTTATTAAAAATAAAATATAGGTCCCGTGAGAACAAAAATTACGTTTTTATTCTAATTACGAATTATGGAATTCATGGTTAAAATTTCATAAAATTCGAAGGTCGTCCGTTTTAGTTACGGACGAGTATTTAAGAATTTGGGTAAAAGTAACGGGTGAATACCTAGGGGCTAGTTTGGCTTTTAGCCAAACTATATTTGGAAATAGAGAACAAAACATTAGGGTTTTGTATACAGAGAACGGCGACAACTTCGATCGACGGTAGGTTCGCCGAAAATCATAATCTTTAAAATCCCAAAAATCATAATTTTTAAAATCCCAAAAATCTTAATCTTTACATATTTAACTATTTATTTTCGGTTTCTCTAAAAATATACCAAAAAATTATATTTTTCACAATATCATAAAACTTCAAAATTATAATAAAATTTCAAACTTGAAATTTCAAAAATTATTTAGTTATTTAAGATCCTTTAAATTTCGGTTTTTAACCAAAATCAAACCCTTGATCATCTTTAAAAATTACTCCTTTTAAACTTTAATCTTTTAAAAACTCCAACTTCATTTATATCTATAATTTTTGAATTTAAAGATCATTTAAACATTTTTGCAAATTTTATTCCTTTACTTTAAACCTTAACTTGTAAAATAATCATAATTTTTCAAAACTAACCATAATCCATATTTTTTTATCATTTTAAAGATCATAAATTTAAAATAAAAATCAAGTTCCCAACCTTTTAAAAATCATCCACACAACCATAAATTTTGACCAAATAACAACTAAAACATGCTTATTTGGGTTATTTCTTTAGAGAGATTGCTTTTTTGGCAGAAACTTCAGTTAATTGGCTATTCCTTCGATTATTTTACTTAGCGAAGACTTCAATGAAATTTTACGTCCGGAAAAAAGATTGAATTGTGTGGGATACTCGCCTTCGAAGTTAGCTTTCAATGACTTCATTAATTTGGCTGAGCTGATTGATCTTCCTATTCACGGGAGACAGTTACATGGAAAAACTCTACTTCGAGATCAAGAATAGACAAATGTTTGGTCTCGGCATCGGCAGGTTTATATTGGCCGAATCTCTCTCTGCCTTGCCGCAGGGTCAATTTGACCATGTGCCAATTTGTTTTCGGTCGGCTAGTAGTTTTGAATGGGGACCGCGTCCTTTTCGCTCTGTTGATGCTTGGTGGGAGCATGCTGATTTCAGTATTTTTCTCTCGGATTCTTGGAGCTTTATTTGTTCCACTCCTGATAATCTCACTCATAGGTTAAAGAAGTTGCAGTTGCTTATTAAGAGATGGAACAGTGATATTTTTGGTGATTAAAACAAACTCATTAAGGAACTTAATTGTGCTATTTTTGTAAAGGAATTGGAGGCCGAATCTAGACAGTTAACAGAGGAAGAGGTTAATGATTTAGTAGCTAGCAAAAAAAATCTATGGGTAGCAGAAAAAAGAGTGGAGTCTTTATGGATTCAAAAGTCTTGCCTCAAGTGGAGTTTATCTGGTGATAGAAATTCTAAGTTATTCCATAGTATTGCCTCTCAGCATCACAGGAACAATCATAATTCTGCTATTCATGTGGGAGATGTAATCTATTTAGAGCCAGCTGATATGAGATTTCATATTAGGGAATTTTTTTAATTCTCTCTACAGTCGTAGAGAGAGGGTGTATTATGATATTTCTGGTTTGGATTTTAGAAGATTATCCATGGTGCATGCCGATTCTTCAATCCAAAAGTTTGATGAAAATGAAGTCTTCTTAGCTATTTCTTCCTTGAATGAGAAAAAAGCGACAGGTTCAGATGGGTTTAACTTCTTTTCTATCGCCGAGCTTGGACTACCATGAAAGCAGTTATTCTTGATATGTTTTTGACCTTTCATAGTTCGGTGCATTGCCAAAAGGAATTAATTCTTCTTTCATGGTTTTAATTCATAAGATAATTAGCTCTTTTAATGTCAAGGACTTCCGCCCTATTAGCTTGGTGAATGGTTTTATACAAGCTTTTATCGAACGCTTTGTCCTTACGCTTAGCTCCTCTCCTATCTATGATTGTTTTGGAAATTCAGCACGCTTTCTTGAAGGGTAGGAGCATTCTTAACTGTTCTATGATTGCTAATAAATTAATTCCTTTAGAAAATAGATGGAAGGAGAACCTGCTTGTTCTGCAGCTTGATTTTCAAAATGCTTTTGACAGCATTGATTGGTCGTACATTTTGTCAGTTATGCGTTGTATGGGTTTCCCACAGTTATGGCTTGATTGGATGTTGTGTCTTTCCTCGGCCACCACATCGATTTTGGTCAATGGTAGTCATATCGATCCTATTAATCTTCAGCGGGGGGTGCGGCAATATGATCCTATTTCTCCCTATCTTTTTTTCTTAAGCTATCGAAGGGCTGAAATGTCTTCTCGATAAGGCTAGTAATTTGGGGTTTACACGAGGGTATTCTTTTTCAGATGAGTTTGATCCGGTGTCTATCTCACAATTTGCGGATGATACTCTTATTTTTTTTCCTTATGATACAGGTCATTTGAAGAATTTGACTCGGATTCTTTGACGTTTTGAAGTTGTGTCTGGCTTGAAAATTAATTTTAATAAAAGTTCTATTATGGGAATAAATACCGGTGTTGGAGAGTTAGCTACAGCAGCAAGTGTGGTGGGTTGTAAAGTCGAGTCTCTCCCGATCAAGTATCTTGGTTTGCCTCTTATGAGACGTTAGTTAGCCTCTAAATTTTGGGATCATGTTGCGGATAGATTTAAATCTAAATTAGCTTTATGGAAGGGGTCTCTACTCTCCCCTGCAGGCAAGTTAGTTCTTATTAAATTTGCCCTATTTAGTGTGCCTGTTTATTTTATGTCAGTATTCAGTATGCCCAGTGGGGTCCAAAGGAAACTGGAATCTTATATGAAGCGCTTTCTCTAGAAAGGTAATGTTTCATCTAGAACCCTTTCCAAAGTTTCATGGAAGATTATTTTTCAAGATTATGATATGGGTGGTTCGGGCATTTCAAACCTTAGAGTTAGAAATCAGAGTTAGTTATTCAAATGGGTGTGGAAATTGCGTTTTTGTTGCAAGAGTTCACTTTGGTTTAACGTTGTAGCTAGTTGTTCTAATATCTCGGATTGGGATTCTTTACTTTTTGGAGATACTAAGAAAATGTCTAATAGTTGGAAAGGTATACAAAAGAAGTGTTGTGGTGATGAATTTGTATGAGAAGTTTTTATTGGCTATATTCGATATAAGGTTGGTGATAGAGCTCCAGTGAGTGTTTGGCAGATAATTGGTTGGAAGATGGGAGGTCGATGGATTTATTTCCTAAACTTTTCAATCTATCTAATCAGAAACATGGTTATTTAGCTGATATCAGGAGCATCGGTTGGAGGTGGAGAAGGCGATTGAGAGGATAAAAAATGTTGCTTTTACGGAGGTTTCGAATTTTATTTGATGGGTTACACTTTGTTGATGATAGAGCTGATGTTATTAAATGGAATACCCCTTCATCTATTTACTCGGCAGCTTCGTTTTGTAAAATTGTGGCAATGGCAACTTCTACTCGTCATGTTCGCAGTGGAGGGCCTAAAGTTGAAGATCATGTTCATATTGCAGTTGTTGGGGTTTCGTCACGTGTTAATGATCTTCACTCTAGGCCAAACTGCTGAGCTGATAAATGTCCTGCATTCGATCTCTTTAAATTGTACTGCTGCTCAAGTCCAAGCACATGTTGTTGCTGCTGAATTTTAAGGACCTGCTACTGCTGATTTTCAGAGACCCGCTGCTGCTGCTGATCTTCTGAGACCTACTGCTACTACTGCTGATCTTCAGGAACCTGCTACTGCTACCGTCTAGAGAAGACGAACAACTGTTGTTGAAGTTCAGGGACCAGTTGTTACTGAAGTTCAGGTGAACCCTTCTTCTTTTGCTCGGATTTGGAAATCAAAAGCTCCTCCTCGTGTTAAATTTTCTATTTAGGTTTCTTTACATAATCGAGTTCCCACTTTGGATTTCTTAGAACGACGCTTTATAATTCCTCCTGATAATACGATGTGCTCCCTTTGTAATGAGCTGGAGTCACAGGATCATTTGTTTATTCATTATGTTTTTGCAAGGAATGTTTGGTGTGGAGTGTTACAGAAGTTGGATATAGCCTGGGTTTTTCCGAATTCTTTTGAGGATTTCATGTTTTAGTGGCAGGCTATTGTTCTGAGGGGGTCGTACTGGAAGCTATGGCAAATTTTATAGTGTTTGGTAGTTTGGGATATATGGAAAAGTAGGAATAGCAGAGTTTTTCAATAAGGAGCATTCGGCTAAGGAGACTGTCATCTTTAATTGCTTAACGAGGTCTGCTTTTCTTTTTCAGTGTTGTAATAGGAGTTTCAGTTATTCTGTATTTTGTATGCGAACAGTTGATTTTTTTGGCTCGTTTCCTATAGTCAAAGCCATTAGTGTGCCACCTTGAGTGTGTCACTTTTTGTGCGAAAGCTATAAGTTTTGAGTTGCCACTTCTTGTGGCTTTTATAAAATTTTATATTCATAAAAAAAATCAACTATAGAAAGTACGAGTACCTTTTGTAGCTTTGGAAAAGTGAGAGGACCAAAGAAATGAATTGCTAGCTCTTTGTGGGTAGTGGTACGGTTTTGAAGAAGCAAAATGGAAAAATTTAAGTTTCTAGAATATGGAAATGAAAGAAATGAAAAATCTCCCTTTTTTTGATAATAAAAACAAAATAACATCACATCCAAACTTAATCTCTAAGTTTATTTGTAGGAGTGACACATATAAGAGCATCCATAGTTGTTAGACTGTTTTTGAGTCTGATGAGTATGCCACATCAGCTTTTCATTTAACTCATATTCATTAGAGAACCTCCCACAATGGTTAGACTGTATAAAGTAAACTGATAAGGGATGCACACTAAACTACATACTTCTTTCTTTTAAGAAAACATATACATTTAAATAAAATTGCATATTATCACGACCTGAAATCACGAGCCGTGACCGGCGCTAGGGAATGGGAATGGTAGTTGCAAAACCCGTAGCAAGCCTTTAAAAACACTTATAAATTTTTCGTAAAACATTCATTCCTAAAATTCAAACGCCCATCCATAAACAAATCAAATTCATTAAAAGCTTCTTGAGCTTTGACGTGTACAAACGTCTGTTTCAAAACACAAAGTGTTCCATAGGAACTTGGGCCTTACCGTGCAATGTCCCACATCCTAGCACAACCCATTCTTAAAACAAAGAAAACAGTTTTATAGCGGAAGTCTCAAAACACTTTTACAATCAGAGATATATCATACACGAAAATCGTTTGACAAACAAACATACATATGCTAGGACTCGATCCTACTGCAGCACTATTGGTTGACTCCTTCTTCCTGTACATAAAGACTTCTGGAACTAGGGTAGAAGTCTGTCGTGTCATAGACCATACACCTGCAACATACACTGTTGGGGGGTTAGACGAGACTGAGTGAGTTATACGTTACATACCCTATTATCAAAATAGCATCGCGTTTTTAAAACGTTTTATGCAAACACAATCCTTTCATATACATATACTTTTACTCCATTACGAACTAGTTAAATCTCTAATTCTTAAATCATACTCATTTTCATTTTACCTCACATAAACAACCAACCAAAGGTTCTAGCTGTGACATGATTAATAACAATATTCTCAACATCTATAAAACTCATAATAACATGAACATCATATCAACAATTGTGATATCCATCTCTGTAACAATTCATCAAACCCTAGGTCTATACCTGGAACACAACACTGGCTTACAGCCTAGCCAAACTCTTTCTAGGCCACCTGACGGTTAACCCTTCTACTTCATTAGCAGGCTCGGCCCTTCTCCCTTCACCGACCATCGTTCAGGACTTAGCCCTGTGTCATGCGCATTGACACCTAACAAAATATTCTCCCATGTGCATATCTCTATCTCAGCACATACTCACAGGTGCATATCACAACTCAGCACCTCTCATATACATCATTACAGAATGGCATATCACCAACACAAATCTCAACCATTTAAGCACAGCTAAATAACCATTTGGCCACAAAACCAAATCTCCAAAACAACTTCAACAACAAACACTTTAATGCATCATTTACCAAATCAAATGACTATCCTATAGCCATAAAGGCATATCATATCTCTAATTCGAACCATATACAAATCACAAGTTGCATATACAAAGCAATACAAATAAGTCGTATACAAACGACACACACCAATCCAATCAAATCAAGCCAATACAGACAATCCAAGCCAAACAATCTAATCCAAACACTACACATTTGCGATGCGTTCAAGTACTATTCATATAGTATATTAACATAGATTTAATTACGATAATGTGAGTAAGTAAAATATACTCACAACTTGCTTATCCAAAATCTTTGCTTATTATAGCGTAACCTCCCTGAGCTCCTTGTCCGCTAGTAGGTCGCCTTATCGGACCTAGGACATAACTCAACAACACATAGACTCGAGATTTAAACAAGTTACATAACTTGTCATATTATCGACCACGTAGTCGACTATGTTTGCTAATCGTAAAATAGTCTGACCTTAAAACAAAATTGACATTCATAAAGTTCAGAATGTCCTCTACAACTTTCGTTTAGGTCTCGGACTAATATATAAATGATTAAAAACACTAAATTTTAAAAGAAACACTACAGATTTAAATAAAACTACTACATAAATAAATTTATTGTCAAATAAAAATTATGAATTTTAAAAAACTAATGCAAATTTTCATTTTCTCTGAAATGTTATCAAATATGTTCGACCAAGTCTGATCGAAGATGATGGTGTACTTTGCGATCACGTAGTTCCGCATTTCTCTGTACATAATGTTCGAAGTCTTGGGTAGATCCTTGGCTTACGGGTATTGGCGGTTCCACTTCGTCGTCATTCCAATTTCTGATTGCATCTCTTTCATCCTCCACAATCATATTATGCAATATAATGCATGTATACATTATATTTTTCAATTTTTCTCTATGCCAAAAACGGGCAGGACCACGTATTATTGCCCATCAAGATTGGAGTACGCTGAAAGCTCTGTCAACGTCCTTTCTTGCCGGCTCTTGCATTTGTTTGAATTTAATTCTTTTTGAATCTTCTGGAAATGAAAACTCTAAACAAATGTTTCCCATTCTCAATAGATTCCATCAGCCATATAATACGCCTTGGAATATTGTGTTCCATTTACTATAAATTGAACCTCTAGAGCATATCTTGTCAAAACATCATTAAATAATGAGATTGATTGAGCAGTTTGATGTCATTATTAGATCCCGCAACACCAAAAAACGCATGCCATATCTAGAGATCTACAGATGCAACTGCCTCCAACATGATGGTTGGAGATCCTTAATCACCTTGAGTAAATTGGCCTTTCCATGTAATTGGACAATTTTTCCATTTCCAGACATACAATTAACACTCCCGAGCATCCCGGGAAAGCCACTTCGTCGTCTTTCCAATCAAAAAAATTTCCATTTTCAGGCAAGTGCAACAAGTGTTCAACATCCTCGGCATTAGGTTTTTTTTAAGTATTTGGATGAAAAAATCTTCATCATGCACCGACAAAAGTTGAATAAACATACGATTGCAATGGTTTCAGCAATCATTATGTACTCATCATAACTGTCTGCTGGAGCTCCATAAGCTAATTGATGAATCGCAGCAGTGCATTTTTGAAGCGGAGAAAGTCTGCTTTTACGAGTGGCATCAACCCTCATCTGAAAGTACTCTGAATGACTTTGAAGAGATTCAACTATACGGAGGAATAACTCTTTTCGCATTCGAAATCTTCGATGAAATATATTTTCTAGATAAACTGGTTTGTCAGAAAAATAATCATTGAAGAGTCTATCATGACCCATTGCACGTTCTCGATTGAAATACTATCAACTCCGCCTACGGCTGTCGGATGTCTCACCTTGTTGTTGATCTCATTCTTGCAATATTTTAAACATTTCTTCATCACTATCATCCATCATCCATCATAAGGATCCATTTTGTAGTGTATGACTTCTGAGTTCAAGAATATGTTAGGTTAAATATAGTATGGTAGATGATCATGGGAGACATCTCTTTAGTGTGTAAATATATATATATATACACACACACACACACACACACATATATATATATATATATATATATATATATATATATATATATATATATATATATATATATATATATATATATATATATATATGTATACATATATATATATATATATATATATATGTATATATATATTATGTGTGTGTGTATATATATTATGTGTGTGTGTATATATATATATACATACATATATATATATATGTATATATATATATATATATATGTATATATATATATACACACACACATAATATATATACACACACACATAATATATATATACATATATATATATATATATATATATATATATATAACACCCCGTAGTTCAAAGTAAATAGAATATACCATGAGATCAAATTTGAATAATCAAAATATTAATAATAATATTTTGAGGGTTCGAATATTAAGAAAAATATTCGAAAAGACTAAATTTAATAGTTAAAGGATAATAGTCAGATTTGACTATTTAGGGATATTAAATTAAATCACGGGAATTGATTTAATGAACCAGGATTAGTTAAATTAAATTTAAGCGTAAATTTAATTTATAAGTGTCCCTATAAGGTTATAAGAATTATGGGAATTTAAAATTTAAATTGGGAATTTAAATTTTGATAATTGAATTTATCGGGACTAAATAAGAGCATATAAATTAATATAAAATAATTTATAAGTCATGGAAGAATAATTTTGGTGTCAATATTCACAAAATAAATTTAAGAAGCTATCGTCAAATTTTCATAAAATTTGGACGTAGTTTTTATATTCAGCGAGAGTGATCTAGACCCAATAAATCTTTTGAAATTTATTAAAAATAAAATATAAGTCCCATGAGAATAAAAAATATATTTGTATTTGTTTTACATTTTATGGAATTTTTGGGTAAAATTTCATAAAATTGGATGTAGTGTATTTCATAAAGATTTTTAGAAAATAAAATATAAGTCGGATGCGAATAAAAATTATATTTTTATTCGTTTTATATTTTATTGAATTTTTGGATAAAGTTTCGTGAAATTTTGAAATTGTTTCTGTTTTAGCTACGGACAACTAATTAAAAAATTAACAAATGGCACTTAATCCACTATGTATATATTCATGGCCATTTCACGTTTTGAAGCAGAATCAGAGTCTTCTTCTTGTTGTTGTTGCTACGACATTTCAGAACTTCTAGGGTTTTCGTTTCTCGGCCGAATTCTCAATTTTAACTCAAATTTTTTCGAGATTTCGATAATTTATGAGGTAATAATCGTTATTTTGGATTCGGTTATATATTAAACGGTCTACAATCAAATATATAACATTAACTGTATCGAATTGATCGAATTCGTATTGCTTTAAAGTTTAAATTGCGGAATCGAGTAGGGTTGAGTGTCGTATTGATATTCGGATTGGAATTTGGTGTCTGAAGTATGTCGGGAGGCCCGGAACCGAGAGAAAAGGGGTTGTTTGTTAACTTGTGCGAACGACGCATAGGACGATTTTTGGACGTTTTAACAAATTTGGTTCGATTCGATCTGGTGTGATTAAATTGGTTCGATTTGATCCAGTTCGATTAAAATTGGTCTAGTTTGATCTGGTTTATTCTAATCGATCCAAATAGAATTTAAATGGACTATTAAAACGTGAGTTTGGACGTTTGAGAAATTATAACGAATATAAAAAATGGAGATATTTGGATTATTAAAACGTTTCGACGTTTTAATTAAGTTATAGGTTATTTAAACCTATTAAAAGAAAAAGAAAAAGAGAAATAAAATGAAAAGTGATTGGTTTATTAAAACTTTACGACGTTAATTTATTGATCGATTAAATTGATAAATGGAAAAGGGATTATAAGTTTATATCTAATAGAATTAGATATAATAAAGAGTCGTTTATATATGGGAATTGTTTAATGTCTATAGTTCATACGATAGGACTAAAGTTAGGAATTCGATGTCTGATATTGTTCTGACATTTGAATTCTAACTCGATACGACGAGTAGTCCGTCTTCCAAGTCAAGATACCAGGGTGTTTGACTAGTGGGCTATGAGGAGCATACGTTTTAGGGGACATCAGTTTTGTGAGTTTATTTTGTGGTTTTTACTTTTGAATATATATATTTAAACTGATAATAAATCGCACTAGTATATCTTAACCATAAATTATCCATCGGAACAAACTTCTTATTGGTTGTCAATAGGAATGTGTGTACACTAGATACGAGACTGGGTCTGACATAGAGATCGGTTAAGTCATTGGGAGTTGGAAGTGCTAGCCCTGACTTAACAGTCTGAGACAGCTGAGCGGTTACGGTCACATGTAACACTGTGATAGCAGTTTCACGGTTGCAGTCCAAACACCCGGCTTAGACGGCAGTGATTCAGTTCACGGTTTAAGGCCCATGTTGTGTAGTTTGAGACCCATACAACAGTCTATCTTGTAGGGTTTCATCTAAATTCAGTAATTGGTAATATTTTATATATACAAATGTTTTACATATATGTGATTTGAATATTCAACTGTAAATGTGTAGACTGACTGAGAAATATTTATATTTCTGACCCCCCAAATATTCAACTTTCAGGTTATCAAGAACGAGGTCGGACTTCCATAATAATTTCTGATGTCAACGTCAACCATACCTCTAGAGCTGTAAGTAGTTGGGTACCGGAAAGTTTGTCTTTCGGTTTATAGTAGTTCAAATTTATTTTGATAAACTCTGATTTGAACTACTGTATGTGATGTATGATTTCAAAGCTGCATGTTTTGTAAAATGCTTGTACCAGTTATTTAAAGAGGTACACTGGTCTGTTTTAAAAGCATTTTAGTATTATATTGGAAATAGAGCAGGTACATGATAAGAGATTAATGTTTGCACTCTGATTTCTTGAAATACAATCAGGGTCTTAAGACTCAATTTTCATACTGTCGGCATTGTATTCTGAAAGATTTAATATATTATATGAAATACAATTACGCCTTGATGTCTGGAGATACAATCACAGTTTATGAATGTGTTTTCAGAAAAGGTTTTAAAGTGTTTCCGCAATGAGGTTGCGAACCTTTTTTTATTTTTAAAACGCGAAAAATTTGTAAAAATTTTTAGGCTTGCTACGGGTTTCAGAGAAACCACTCTCATTCCCTAGCGCCGGTCTCGGCTCGAATTTCGGCTGGAAATTGGGTCGTGACATCCACTTTCACAACGGCTACTTTCATAAAGTTAAAGTTACATAATATTTAAATTGCATAAAATTGAAACTCCAAAAATTAAAATTACATAAAGTTAAAGTTACGTAAAAAAAATTAAATCATATTTAAATTATATAAAATTGAAACTCCAAAAAAATAAAATTATATAAAGTTAAAGTTACATAAAAATATTTAAATTAAATAAAATTGAAACTCCAAACAATTAAAATTACATAAAGGTAAAATTACATAAAAAAATTACATAATATTTGAATTACAAAAACTCGAAATTACATAACTTTAAACTTAAATAAAATTGAAATTACAAGCATTAAAATTACATGAAATTAAAATATAAGTAGTTATGGTTTTTTTATATTTATCTTTAATAACTTCCACAATCATATTATGATTTTCAAGTTGATCGGGATTCATCTTTTTTGTATCCATGGTTAGTATGTTATGATCATGAACCCTTGCTAACTCTTGCATGACGGTCATCTTGTCTTGTTGAGTTTTGTTGTATTTCTCCCACCTTCCTTGCTTAACTTCATCGTCTTGTTTGCTCGTCATCTTATCTTTTCTTTTACCCCTTACCTTTGCGACCTTTGCCGACTTTGCCGCCTTTTCACCAATCAGACAAATTTCAACCTCACTATCATCGATGTCGATATTTGTATCTGGATTAGATGAAGAGTGCGTGTGCCTGTTTCATCAAGTTTTGTTTTCTTGGAAGCATATTGAGGAGGGTAATTTGCTTTCCATTTTGGATAATATTTCAACATAACCCACACGTGTTAAAGAATAAAATTTTTTGACAAATTTGAAAATAAAGCTTGCGGACACGCTGCTGTAAGTGATCATCGCTCCATCCGCTATGATGTTCAGCCGCTAATTTATTGTAATATTGGTTGTATTCATTCGCCATCGGAATCATCCAATACCAATGTTGCTTAATCGAATTACTTGTTCTTGATGGCCTTGATTTTCAATTGTCGTTGAATTACTCGGTGATCCTTTTCCAATATTGCTTGCTATTTGGGGCATTTTCAGTAATGCTATTAGTTGAAATTGTAAGTCAAGCACTTACAAGAAGTCTTTCATCATTGATGTTCCACAGAACACACTTTTCTTATCCATCTGAATCATTTGTGAGGTCAATATTTTCAGGCCCTTCTTGAGTGGAATACGGCAAAAATTGTGAATCGGAAGAAGAATTTTTCGGTATTTCTTGATTACTATTGGAAGCTCTATCAAAATCTTTTATTTCCTCACTTGTTGGTGTTAAAATTGCAATTCTCATGCCCGAATTATAGTGATTATTTGTTATAACCGGATTAAAATAATTTGAGTTCGAAAACATTGAAAATGGGTATGAAAATTTTTGTAGATTTTGAAAATTTGGTAAAGAAGTAGAATTGCCCATTTGTGGTGGATATCCAATATTAGGCATATTTGGATTAGGAAAAGGAAATAAGAAATGAGAAAAATTTGGACGAAGAATTTTATAAATTTGGAGGATTGAAATTATTTTAAAATAATTATCACTAATAGTAAATAATAATTATTTTATAAAATATATAAAATAAAAGGATGAGAAATTTTTTTAGAGAATGACAATTAAAAATTTAGGTGTTGAGAGCAATTGAACAAATAAAATTAAGTTCAAGTAATATTTATACTACAAAAATAAAATAAAATAAAATAAAAACAACGGTAAAATGCGCAACAGTGTTGCCCATTTTACTTTCAAAAAAGAGCAGCCCTGAGTTTACCGTTGCCCAACATTTGATTTATTATTAAAAAAAATAGAAGGACTCAACATTGAGCGGTTGCCACTAACCAACCGCTCAATGTTAGTTGAGCACTTTCTAATGGGAAGTGCTCAACATTATCGGTTATTGGTGGATGCTCTAAGGACATGGGCCAGCCCCTTAAGATTTCCTTTGTCTTAATTTTTGTCTCTACGCTATATTTTATAGTGTAGAGACATAAATCTACTTTTTTAAAAATATTTATTTTGACGGTTTTTGAAATATAGACAATATCTTCTCGTAAACCACTTCTGATGCATTCTTAAACATTAATTTTAACTTTAAAAATCTAATATTATATTTTATCCAAATTTAAATATTTTAAAATCCATTTTAAAATATTTTGCATTTATTTAAGAAAATGTTGTTGCACATAACAAATCGATTTCTAAACAGCACGTAATCTATTTGTAACACGTAATCGCATAATTCCAACAATTTGACTCAATTATAACCTTAAATCGCCAAATTTATATTTCTATTCTCCCTAGCACTGGTCTCGACTCAATAATTTGGGTGACATAAAGATTAAAAGTTTAATTTCCATTTGAAACCGAAACTTTAAGGGATTTTTAGGTATAATATGATTTAAAGATTTTAAGTTTGAAACTTGTTGAATTTCAAAGAAAATAAAGATTATGAGATTATATAATTTTATGGAAAAATAAAATGTAAAGATGGTTAAATTTTTGTGTAGGCCGAATATATTGAGTTATTATTAGGCAAAAAAATTTAATAATTTTTATGGAAAATGTTTGGTGGCTATGTGTTATTTTTATAAAGCATGATTATAGGATTTAATATTCATGGTCAAAATGTATGCTTAGATTTGATGAAGGGTGATTAAAAGAGTTAAGTTATAAGCTAATTGTTTGATGGATTAGTTAAATAACATTTAGGTTGATGTTATTTAAAGAAATGGAATATAGTTAAGAGTTGTCGAATTAGATTATGTGGATGCGATTGGTAAGCGACGTTTATATATTAAACGTTATGTTTTGGTCGAGAATTAGCTATAGAATAGGAATTGTTGTTATATATATTATAACGATAAAATCATACATTAAATACGACGGATTATCGTGCTACGATTTTGGTGAGTCAAATAAGTTTGACGGGGATTAACGAATTTATATATTGTTTTGGAATGTTAGCGGTCATTATAAGTTCGCAATTTACTTTTGTGTATTGTTGTTTGTGCAAAGTTGACTTCTTATATTATTAGAATAAAAGTATCGTATATATTATGATCATATTAAGATGTTTATTATACGATGTTTTGGCTTTTTATTTCGCAACCCAATATAATGATCCGAAGGAACGAGCTACCTATTGGGCATCAATAGGACTGTGTGATTTATAGGAGTAAAATATTCCTATGTATTCTAGTTATTTTCCGTATGCTTTTACGTGTTTCGCCATGCTTTTCTGTTGCTTTGTGTACCTTATTGTGTGTGTGTTGTAGGGAAAACAGAGCAAAACAAAGTCTTTATGCCCTAAAAGAAGGAAGAATCGATAACCGAGAAAAGGAGTGAAGTCTTGAAGTGTTTTGACAAAGATTTTCACCCCTCAGATAGAGGGCTCAATCAAGCTCTCCCTGTTTAATGAAGGGCTCGATCCAGCCCTAGCTCTATAGCTCAATCATAGAGCACTCGGATAGAGGGCTCGATCGAGCTCCTCTTCTTTAATGAAGAGCTCGATCGAGCCCTGATATAAAATAGAGGGCTGAGATTGAATTTAGGCACAAGACAAGATGGAGGCCCACTTCCGGATTTAGCCAAACACAACTATTGTACTAGGAGTCTTCTTTCCATTTTTGCAAGCCCTATATAAGGCATTTTCCATTTTAGGTCATGTATCATTTTCTCTACATCACACTTTTAGCTTAAGGTTTTATTCTCTTTATAGAAGCATTTTTAGGGGTTTGTGTCATCTTCTCTAAGTAGCAATTACTCCATTGTTGAATACTTTTTGAAGTTTTAATTGAAGATTGAGTTCTTTTTACTATTGAAGATTTATCTATTGCATTGAATGTTCTTTATAGTTTATTTTACAAAGGTAATTAGTTCTTATTATTTAATGCTTTATTGTTCCATTTTGGTATTGTTATTGACTTAGCCATGATTGGCTAAGCCCCCATGTTTAAGGGTTGGTATGAAGCTTGTGAATGCATGATTGGGTTAGGGTTTAGGCTTTTTGCTGTTCTAATCAATGTTCCTAATGCTTGTTTTAGTCTAGCTACCTAAAACATGATCCTAGGTTGATTAAGGCTTTGAGAGAAGGTTAATTAATTGGATTATGTTGATTAGAATCTTAATTGTTAACACCATGAGAGTGGGTTAAAGATTAGGAAACCTTAGAGTTGATTATTAATTGTCAACTTGCTTGTTAATCTTGTTTAGTTCCACGAGAGTGGGTTAGGCTTGTTTAGTAGGTTTATTTGCGGTTTTGTAGCTCTTTGAGGCTCGAGAGAGCGGGAGTTATGCTTTAGAGACACTCGGTTCATGTTTATTACCTTAGACCCGATTCCCTTGATTGTATGACCTAAGTGTAGTATCAACCTCCAAACCTCTATCTATTAGTATCTCGTTAAGTTATTATTCGTTTTAATCTTTATCAATTGTTTCTTTAGTTTGTTAGTTGCAAGTTTGGTTTATGTTTAATTGCTGATTAATACTTTAGTTGTTAAACAAATTTCCTTCTCGTTTTGCTAAGCGAATTAAGATTGGTAAGAAAATCATTCTCACTTAGTCCACTATCCTCGTGGGTTCGACAACCCGGACTTTTAGTCCAATCTATATTACAAGTTGGTATTTTTATCAACAAGTTTTTGGCGCTATTGCCAGGGATAGTGTTGTATTAAGTAAAAACATGAAATTGTATGAGATAGAGTTAGAAAATGCAAATTTTGCTAGTCAAATGTTGGGGGTTCTGGAGATGGTGTAGGCGATGGGTAGCGTGGCCCGCCTTGGGCATTGTAATAGTCTCTCAACTTTTCCTCTAGTCTCATTTGTCTCGCCTAGAGCCTTTGTTGTTCATAACGGATTAGCTTCCACATTTTCCGTTGCTCCTCCATAAATAGGCATTGCTCCGCCTCAAAATTGCTTGGAGTCGGTGGTTGGTCCCATTGGGCACCTTGAAATTCAGTTTCGGGGAACATTTCCCAAACCAGAGCTTGCTCATAGCCTTACTCTTCACCTTGAGCGCTTGATTCTGTAACATGCTTGTCCTTCCTCTTCACACTCTCTTTTTTTGGCCTTTGCATTGGCTCTTCCCCTACCTCGGTTTCTTGCTCCTCTGCTATAGGAGATTCTGGTCTTGCACCATGGCAACTCACATATGTGGATCTTCTATAATAAGGTACAATTTAGCCACTTTTCACAAATGAGGCCGTCGAAAGGTGTTCCAAGTTTATCATCCGAGGGGCTTCCATCTTCACCCGACTCCAATTCATGCCCTCAATTTTCCGAGCTAGGTAGGTCACAAACCAACCAAAACAAATCTTCTTCTTCTGGGGGCCGATCTCAACATTTGCACTAAGCGGAAGGCGGTATTGACTTGCCACGAATTCACTTTCGGGTTATACTTGGTAATGTTTGTTATGAGCTCATTGATTGTACCGTGAAATGAAAATGAGGATTATGAATGGTAGATACGAGGTTAACTCGGCGGAACTATCCGAGACCTGTATTTAATGAGTTAACTCGGTTGAACTATCTCGGGACTCACAACTTGGGTATAAAAGGTGACATGAGTTAACTCGGCGGAACTATCTCGGGACTATGTCACATGGTAGCGGTAATTTTGGTTAAACTATCTCGGGACCATACCATATGGATCGATCGATTTGATTTAGATTTATTATGATACGAATATGATACGGATAGGAAATAGTATGAGTTTGGGTTTAGAGTTTCGATCATATTTATTATTTGGTTTATTTTTAATATATGTTTTAATAATACCCGATTTATGTTTTATAATACCATTAGTAAATGCGAATTCACTCAGCGTTGTGTGAGCCCCCAATAGTGTTTTCATTAAGGGTTTGTTTTGGTGTATGTGGTCTAGCTTCCATTCTATATTCTGGAAGTCTCAGTTCAAAGCATTCATGGAAAGCTTTGTTCCTCTTTAGAGTTTTAGTAGTCGTTAGTAATAGACCTAGTTTTGTATAAAACAGTTTTCATGTTATACACTTTGTTACATTATTTCATATGAATAAAGTTTTAATTTGATAACTGCGCTTTCAACCGCTTGATACCAATTGCCTATGTTTGGAATTGGCTAAGTACTATGGAATGTATGTTGGACAGGGCAATCCTCGATTGTGTTATCGCATAGTAAGTCTCTGGTGCCTATGGCTTATGCATCGGTTTTAAGAAAGTGTTTTCAACGTTTTCAAGTTATTGTTTAAAGAAGTTTTGGAAAACGTTTTATGCTTGATTCGCAAAAAGTATTAAGTGGTTTTTATGCTTGCTACGGGTTCTAGAGCAACCACTCCCGTACCCTAGCGCCGGTCGCGGCCCATGGATTTGGGTCGTGATAAAGTTGGTATCAGAGAAGTTTGTTCAGGATACCATTGTTTTTGTGTGTGAGTCTACTGAGAAACTACTACAGCATATAGGATTCAAGTCATGCCTTTTGCAAGTTTTCTTCGGTTTTCTGTTGTCTCCAACCTTCCTGTTTAGGATATAAGTCTGAAATTGTTGTGTGTTATTGCGTGCGAACTAGATGAATAGTATTTGTATGACTCGGTAACTAGGCTAGTATATCGAGCATCAAACGACATGAAGATGCTATAAAAGTTATACGATAGAAGCGTTAACGGATGATTAACAGAAAAACGTGGATTCAAAGAGGTGGAAGAACTTACCAAGTTATAGAGTTTAGGGTCTTGAGAACTTCCAAAGTTAAAGGTTTATGATTTACTAATACAGATTGTTTAAACGGTTTTAAAAGCATAATTGTGCCTAGACCCGCGATAATCATTGATAATATGCATCAATAAAACATGCATCGTATGCATTCTGTTTAGACAAAAAGGTGAGTTGTGGAAACTCCTTGGGCATGAGAAATGTCATCACTCTAGTGCATAATATAGCTAATGTTTAAACGGGATTTTGGATACGGATTTTTGTAATGAGTCATTTATTTGAAAGTGTTTTAAAGGGATTTGTTTTATACGTAAGTATATATAGGCGAGAACTCTATAACAGAAGTGAAATGTTCGAGGTCAAGTTGCTATCAATGCTCGAAGGAACAACGAAAGCGTATAGGAACGGGAGCTAAGGAATTATGTTTTGGATATACGAAGTTAGAATAGCAATGCATATCTGATTAAACGATGAGCTAGGATGTCCCTATGTTTAAACGAGGTGGCTAGGATTTAAATTCGAGGACGGATTTTTATAAGGGGGAGAGAATGTAATACCCCCAAAATTTACAAATTTAAATTTTAAAAATTGGACGGTAAAAGTTAGTCCCGTTGACAAAAGAGCCGAATGAAAGTGTTAGCTCCGAAACCCGTAGCAAGCCTAAAAATCACTAAAACTTTTTTGCAAATAATTGACAAATAACAATCATACAAATGGAAGCAAACATATATACATATTTACACTAGTCGATCGATACAAAACATGAGGGCATTTCACTTCTGTACCATGTACGTACTAACCCGACTATATACAAACATAAGTGCAAGTATAAACAAAACCATATGACACCCTGATGTAATGGCTACGACTGACAACCTACTACTGCAGACAGTGCACTATACATGCCCAAAAGAAGACTCCTGAAAAAAAAATAGGAAGCCTTGACTGTCAAACTCTAGGTACCTGAAAATATTTAATAACGGGGTTAGATTATGCTGACTGAGATATACGTTATAATGGTATTATAAAAATAACATCGCAATTTAAAACAATCATATAACAAAGTACAATATATACTTATACAACAAGTATTTGATCCGGACAAAGCTTTAATCCTAAAACGATCTTAAACTAGGTAATTTCCTAGTTTCAACGAGCGAAAGAGATTTTCTTAAATCCTTTTGGTATGGTCCCGAGATAGTTCGACCGAGTTTAACCTATACCGAAAGATACAGTCCCAGGATAGTTCGACCGAGTTAAACTAGTATTGATACTTTTATCCAAATGATCAAGGTGTGAATCTCGGAATAGTTTGACCAAGTTCTACTCACTGGACATAGGTCCCGAGGTAGTTCCATCGAGTTTAACCTCGTGTCTAACGCAAAAAAAATTGGAAAAGCTTTTAAAATATGAAAATAAAAGAAATAGAAAGTTTTTCCTTTTATGATAATAAAAACAAAATAATATCACATGCAAACTTAATCTTCAAGTTTGTTTGTAAGAGTGACACATGTAAGGACATGTGCCAAACCCCTAAAATTTCTTTTGTCTTAATTTTTGTCTCTACACTATATTTTATAGTGTAGAGTAGACATGTTTATTGGCCGACCTTGGACGGGTTCGGTTCAGGCTTGGTTCGAATTTCAAATATACTACCCAAATCCGGCTCTAATGCACTATTTTTACGGGATCGGGCCGGGCTTGGGCAGGCCTACATTGATTTTTTTACAATATTGAAATCCTGAGGACGCCCATAAAAAACGGACTTTTTTCGGGCTCTGGCTGGACTTTGGACAAAATATTGGTGTCCAAGCCCGGCCCTAAGATGACGGGCCTGGGCGGGCGTGCTGGGTAACCAAATCCATGAACAAGTATAGGGTAGAGACATAAATCTACTTCTTTTAAATACTTATTTTGACGTTTTTTTTAAATATATACAATATCTTCTCGAAAACCACTTCCAATGCATTCTTAAACATTTATTTTAACTTTAAAAATCCAATTTCATATTTTACCCGAATTTAAAATATTATAAAATTTATTTACGAAAATGTCACTGCGCATAATAAATCGATTTCTAAATAGCACGTAATCTATTTCTGACACGTAATCATATAAGTCCAACAATTTGACTCGATTATAAGCTTAAATCGCAAATTGACTTTACTATTCCTGGCTCTTATGTCAACGGGACTAAATTTATGTTATAACCCTGAAAATGTTAAGGCATCGGATCGTGCCACGGATCCTGAAATTTCATAATTTGGACTAAGTAGGTCGGAATTGGACACCGACATAAGAATTTTTTTTGAAGATATGTCATAAAATAATAACAATTTAAATGAGAAATTATTATTATTATTAATAATAAGTATGGACTTGTCGGAAAAATATTTTTCGAAGTCGTTTCGATAAGTAAGTACGTCGGTTTTGTGTTTGAGTTAAATTGGATATTTAACTCAAACAATTTGCTAAGTGTGAGATGACATAAGTTCAAGGACTAAAGGGAGTATTTTGTACATCTATCTTAAATAAGTTAAGATAGCATAAGATAACAAAACAAAATAAAAGAAAAAGAAAGAAAATAACCTTACCTTCGCTTCTCCTCTTTGCTGTGACCTCCATCTTCATCATCACTTTTGGATTAAGCTCTCAAACTCCATCTTTTTACTCGAATAATCATCACAAGCTTTAGGTAATCTCTTTCCCTCTATCAATTGTTAAGTTTTATGGTTGGTTATGGAGTTTTGATGATAAATTAAAGTTAGATTTTGAAAGTAAGTTTGATGAATTGGATTGTTATGGTTTGTGTGATGTTTGTATGGAGTCTAAGTGTTGTTTTCATGGTGTTTTAACTTGTGTTTGAGCTTGTAGTTGCGACAAAGGGTTCGGGCATGGACTGAAAGCTTTGATTAAGCTTGTTTGCTGTGTCTTGGGGATTAGTTTAATGATGTTAGAGCTGTTTATGTATGTTTTGTGATGAGTTTTTGATTAAGTGAATGTTTGGTAGTGTTGCTGGAAATTTTGCGTGTGGAACAGAGGTATTGCGAAGGCGATATCTCGAGCTATACAGCTCCGAATTAAGTTCCGTTTGTTGGTACAGAAACTAAGGATGTTAGCTAAAACTGTCTAGTTTTGAGTTTCTATTGATTCGGCCTCTAAGTGGCTCGAATAAATCAAAACATTTTGTTATACGTAGCAGTTTTACAATAAGGACAGCTTGAGTTTGAAATGTTTTAAACATGGTTTTAAAGGTTTTAAATGATGGTTTTGAGATATGGAAAATGTATCAATAATACATTCTGAAAGCCAAACAAAGTTTGGTTATTTGATGTTTGGAAAATGGTTTAAAGAAGTACGAAAACAAGGTTTTAGGTAAAACGTTTTATAAAATATAAAAGATGTTTTAAGCTAGGACTAAGTCGTATAGCTTAGTAGTTTGGTTAAGTTGTGGCTAAGCTATAAGTCGAGATAGATATTGGTTTTGCTTAGGTCATTAGTGACATTAGTCGATAAAGTTAAGTTATCGAGTTAGTTTGATATCCGTGTTAGATACTGTAATACCCCGAATATTTAAATACATTATATCGCGCCACGTGTCGAAATTTTCGATAAAAGTCGATTTAATATAATAGTGTAGGAAATTTGGAATAATTTCATTAAACAAAATTGTCGGGATTAAGAGATAATCGAGAGAAATTAATATAAAATAAAATATAAATCCCGAGTTGATAATTATTTCGCCAAAGACCGCGAGATATTTTGTAGTATCTATGGTAGAAGTTTCGAGTTAATCAGAGACTGTTTAAAATTTGGACGCGGATAAGTTTTGGGCTAAATTGCAATTTTTGAAAAGTTCAAGGACCAAAGTGTAAATTAGCCAATTAAGCCTCTAGAATAGCAATTAGAAGATTATTGACGGAAGGTAATAATTTTGGGCTAGTATTATTTATTTGGATATAAATAATACGTATGTAAGTGAGTTAAAGCAGATAAGTTTAAAAGAGAATTGGTTTAAGTTTAAGAAATCAGGGACCAAAATGACCTTTTAGCCAACCTATATATAATGAAAACATATGAATTAGAAAGGAAGCGAAGCATCCAGAAGAAAGAAGAAAATGTATCAGAAAGAGAGAAAAGTGACGATCGTTTCGATTCGCCGCGGTTTTGCCGTTTCTCGTCCGAATCAAGGGATTTTCATCCGGTTGCTTCAAGAAAATCGATATCTACCATCTCCAAGTTTCGTATCTAGGTAAGCTTGACGTTTTGGTTTAGGGTATTGAGATATATGAATGTTTTAGGTTTAATACGTTACGTTCGAGTCGAATCAATCGTAACCACATTGTTTTTGATATTTTTGGTGATATTTGAAATGGGAATTGTTAGAAATAATGTTGGGATCGCATTTGGAGCACGTCAGAGCGGCCCGGAAGAGGATTATGGGGCTGTGCAAAAGCACGGCCGTACGGTGTTGTGTGCGAGCGCACACCAGTGTGTGCGAACGCACACAGCCTCTTGTGCGCTTGCACAACCAACAACATGCCCGCTTGGACATTCTCGCCCCGTTACGACCTAGTTTCCGACTTTTACAGTGTCAGACATTGAAAAGGAAACACGAACTCCGAAAATTATTAAAATTGGATATAGAACGTGACAGTTACGATTAGGGTTTTGATACTGAGCTTACGTTTAGGAATTAAACGTTTGTGTGACGTAAATAGGTAACTGACGTACCGACGAGCTACCAGACCGACGAGCTGGAATAGCTGTGAGATCGAATGATGCATGGAACCTACGTGATTAATTGACGATATTGCAGTTTTTGGATAGCGGTTTCTGTGAGTTGCATTTTACTTTCGCGTATTATTTATAAAAGCTATATTCGTATATTATGAATGTTAGTATCAAATACATCGCATTTATATTCATTGAATGTAAGATATATTGTTTTATTGATTTTTTTGAATATTTGAATCTGGTGTACGATCCGAAGGAACCAACTACCTATTGGGTGTCATAAGGATGTGTGATCACCAGTATTTGAGTCAGTCTAGCGTGTCTAGATTGTTGTCGATAATATGAAAACGATAAGTGATATATGATAAATATGAAAGTTGGAATATGAATGTAGATACGAGAGTGAACTCGGTTGAGGTATCCCGAGACCCGTATCTAGTGGGTTGAACTCGGTTGAGCTATCCCGGGGCCCACAACTTGGGATTAAGAGGTGGTCGCGGCTAACGCGATTGAGTTATCCCGGGGCCGAACCATTGGATATGAAATGATTCGATATGGAAATGATATGAGTACAAAAGTTAGGAGTTCAAGTTCAGGGTTTCGATCGGATCTATCGCTTGAGAACATTATATTATTTTCATATGTTTTGAGCATGTGATGTTATGTTTTCTTTTTAATACCGTTAGTAATATGCAAACTCACTCAGTATTTTCCCAAATACTGACCCCTCACTTTTGATGTCTTTCAGGTGACTGGAGTCGGATCAGACAGACTATTCTCTTTGCCCCCGAAGTCGATTGGCTTGCACAAAGTACGAATTCATACAGAGTTGCAGTAGTCCATAGGTGTCAGTATATGGGTAGAGTTTTGATCTACAAATGATATTTATTTATAAAGATGCATTTTATCCGTTTGATTTCTTCACCAATTGCCATGAATGGAATTGGTCGTACTTATGATTAGAAACAGGGCAGTGTTGGATATGGGATATCGCTTGTAAGACCCTGGTTTCTTTTGTATATGTTTTCAGGAAAAAAAAAAGAGTATAATATTTTGATATTTTTAGTAAACGTTTTATACATATTAATATATTTAATTCGCGAAATTTTTTTATTGTGAATTCTAGGCTTGCTACGGGTTTTGGAGCTACCACTCCCATTCCCTAGCGTCGGTCGCGGCTCAATAATTTGGGTCGTGACAGATACGACTAGTATAGCAAGCCGTATTCGTGTTTTGTCTGAGGTATATGGTATCTATCGAGTTAGATATTAACTCGATGTCTATGTGGCGTTTGTGATAGGTTTGTCCGATCAATTTGTTAGTGGACAGGGAGTTCGGGGAGCTTACGCTATTAATAAAGTTTTTGGGAGTAGCACTGTGAGTTTGTTATGTGGAACATTTACGTTTGCAGCATTTAGATGCATTTCTTTCTACGCTATATATTATATAAATTACATAGCAAAGTTTTGAAATGAATGCTTTGCTTTGAAATGCATACATCATAGTTTTTTGAAACCAATATAGACCCGATTAAATGAGCTATCCTATTGGGCGACACTAGGAACTGTGTGATCACCAATTAAACTTAACAAATTCGAATTTCGGCTTTGGTTTGAGGTTGTGTGGTGTGGTGTGGATTTTTCCTAGTATGGTGAACTCGAGCTAATTATTTCGGGGCTCATAACTAGAAGAATTTGTACGTACTTACATTTATCTGCTTTGTGTAAGTAGTACAAGTAACAAAATATTTGTGCGAAACATTTGGAATCCTTAACGATCAAGGATTAGGGTTTCAATCAGAGACTTGTATTGGGATGCATACGAATGAAATGATTATACATTGTTTTCAATGTTTTGAATAAATACTCTTATGTAAACTAACAAACTCACTCAGTCTCGACTGACCCCCACTATAGTGCTTGGTGCAGGTGTCTAGTTTTTGGCAAGCCGGACTTTTATCCTTGTTCTAGAAGTCTGACGTATGTACAGGATTAGTAGTGCTGCAGTAGAGTCGATTCATAGTGTGTATATGTTTGTCAAGCAGTGTTCATATGTTTTGTGTGTGATCTGATATGTAAAAATGTTTTGACTTCCGCTTTACACTGTTTGCTTTGTTTGACTTCCGCTTTACTCTGTTTGTTTTGTGATGGAACGGGCTGTGCTAAGATATGAGATATCGCACGGTAAGACTCAGGTTCCTATATAATATTTTGTTTCGGGTTTTGAGCAGACGTGTATTCATCAAACTTTGCATGGTTTACAATGAAACCATATTTGTATATGTAAGTTTTGAAAGGATGTTTTGAGAAAAAAATTATGCATGGTTTTGTACGTATTTTTAAAGGCTTACTATCGGTTTTGTAACAACCATTCTCATTCCCATTCCCATTCCCTATCGCCGGTCTCAGCTCGAGATTTCGGGTCGTGACAATTTTACTGTCCGATCTTTAAAATTTACATTTGTAAATTTTGTGGCATTTTAATTTATTATTTTCTTTAGGCTTGCTATAGGTTTCGTAGCTAACACTCCCCTTCTTTAGCGCCGGTCTCGATCCAAGAATTCGAGTCGTGACATAATCTCAATTGGACTTTTCTCACATAGCCATTTAAAAGTTTTGTGAACATATGCATACAATAAACACATTGAATTTTATGGTTCACATGTGCATGAATTTGAGGTGGTTTGCCTCTAATGATCTCATGTGAACAATCATAAACATGTGTATTAACATGTGAATTCTTATATGTTTTTTTGTAATCTCAAAAAAATACGTTCAAAAAAACATTGTAATGTATATAAATAAAAAAATACCTTTTAAAAAAACCAATTAGGCACTAAAACTACATTGGAAAAATACTAAAAAATACCAAGAAAATATTAAGAAAACACATAAGCTACCTAAAAACACTAAAATGACACTCATACATAGAAAAGTCAATAGTCCCTTGGTCAACAATGCACATAACACATATTGACCAAGTTGTCAACCAGCGTTGACCACCACTGATCAAAATTTTTTTGGCCAGATTCCGGCAACATGCTAATTTTCAAGCGAGACTCATGTGATGTTTTTCTAATTTTTTCCAGGTATTTTTTTAAATAAGATTTTTATAAATAAAAACTAAAATAAAGTTCATAGTATAATGTATTTTAAGAAATGAGTTTAATTTTTAAAATTTTGCAATATTTTTATAATTAAATTTTAAAAATAGTAAATAACGTATTTTTTATTATAATTCAACTAATTTTTAAATAAGGTAATTTTTTTATTATGGGTGGAGAGAGTAATAAATTATATTGAACAAAAGATCAATTCAACCTCTCAACTTGATACCGAAAACCAAACAAGCCTAAATTCGCGAAACCAGATCAATTCAGCTCATAACTATGCCAAACCGGATAAAACATATCCTCCCCCACTCTCACTCCAGAGATTGAAACACACTCTCCATTAGAAAATGATAAAAAAAATATAAAATAGTTCTTAATATTACTTTAATTATTCAAATTAGTACTTAAAGTTTTTTAAAAAACAATTTAATTTTTTTAATTTTAAAAATTCATATATTAAATACAATTTTATTTAGAATAAGGACTTTACTATACTTTTTACATATTTCCTTCTTAGGTTAATACATATTAACCCTGAAAATCCTCCGTCGCCACCGCCTGCCTCCACCAAGGGACTGTTGCCGCTGTTTTATTGTTGTCCATCTTCTTTTTACCAAAGACGAAGCAACAAACCGCGGTCTTCTGGTTCGTTGTTGTCCATTTTCGTCAAAGACGGACATCAAAGAACGAGACGAATGTGGTTCTTTGTTTCACAAAAATACCGACAACATGAACCGACAGGCGAAGGCGGGTGAATAAGGTGATGGAGTACGAACTAGGCGAAGGGAACAAGCCCAACGATGGAGAATGAACCAGACGACGGCTGATGTCTGACTGATCAACGGCGTCAAAATTAGTTAGATAAGATTTTAATTTTCTTTAGATCAAGTTCTAATCAGATTTAGTTAGAATTTTAATTAATTTGAATTAATCATGGTTAATTAGAATTAATTAGTATTGAATTAAGGTTAATTAGGTAATTCCACTCTCTTTTTAATGTAAAAGGGTTGTTTTTCAACTTTTGGGTTTTTTGTCCAATGTTTTAAATTTGGGGCTCTTTGGTTTTTCATGCCAAGTTGAAGGGGTGAAGTGATCCTTTGTTCAAATTAGATTAGTTTGTAAAATTGAGCTTGTTTTATACAGAATTTGTTGGTAGATGAGCGGTGGTGTGAGAAAAATGAAAAATGGTTTTGGAGAAGAAGAAGAAGAAGAAGAAGAATGGGATGCAGATTTCTTAGACCAATTAATCCAAGTCGAAGAGTTCGCTCTGTCTTCCTCTGCTGCAACCCAAAACCCTAAAAATCCAAATCCAAATCCCATTCCTTTTCCATCGTTTCAACATCATTATCCCAATGCCCACTCTCCTCCTCCGCAGCTCTCTCAAAACCCTACCCTTCACACCCTTCCACAACCACCGCACAATTTTAAAGATCAAGAGATTGATCGCTTAAAGGTACCTCTTCGCTTTTCGGTTTTCGGTTTTCTAATGTTTTGTTGTTAACCTAGTAATTTGCATCTCATGATTCTAACAGTTTTGTCTATTTTATTACAGAGGGAGTTGGCAACTGCGTCCAAGCAGCTTTTCGACTTGGTATATCTCTCTCTTTTTATATTAACTCAACCTATACTTAGTTGTGAAAACCTGTTGATACTCCACCAATTATGTTGCAATCACTTTTATTTCGGTCCTACCTAATATTCTTGACCAAAAAATGTGATGTTCAAGTGAAGACGAGGTTAGAAATTTGCTGGTTTTGAAGCTCCAATTTGGCTGCATTTTATGTTTTCTGCACACAATCCACGATTTAGGCTTCTATTCAGTTTGCATGATTTAGCTTTAATCTCCGGTTCTTTATTTTTTCAGATTTAGCTTATCGTTCCATACTGTATTTTATGGTTGCTTTTGCTTCCTTTCTTTAAGTATTGAATAATGGCTTACATACTGTATTTTATGGTTGCTTTTGCTTCCTTTCTTTAAGTATTGAATAATGGCTTACATATTTAGCTAGCCATTGCTATTTCTTTTTGTTTTTGACTTATTTTTGCTTTTGTTCAAGTCTTATTTTAAAAAGGGCTCTATTTCATAAGTTGTTCTACTCTTTCAGGAACAAGAACGCAATCAACTTAGGAATGAGAGGAACAAAAAAGCGGAGCAGATCAAGTTTGTATACCCGCACGCTGCAGAAAAAGATACCACTACTTCTAGTAACTTGTGAGTTATAAACCCCTCACTGCACTTAAGCAGATTACTGGTGTTCAATGCTATCATGCCTTCCCATTTGTGTTTGTCATATCTGAGAATCTTTTGTCCAAAACTTGATTCTTTATGTAAGTGCCTTGTGGTTGAATTTTTAAATAATGTAAATTCCCTTTTTTTTTTGCATAGCATCACCGTCCAGGTTACTTATACTTATGTTACTGTTCAAACTAACATACAGTGAAAAATCAGACGTGCTTATCAAATTCTGGTTTGGTAGATAACTTATTCTTTTGTTTGTTTGGTTATGTAGGTTCATATTGTAATATTTTTATTAAAATGCAATATCAGTTTGTTAGTAGTTATAGAAACCTTATAATTTTAGTTATATATGAACAATTTATTGCTTCTCTTATTTTTGTTCTTTGCTTGCTTCCTTTATAAACCATGTCTAAAGATGTTTTCCTTAAAAGAATCTGGCCAATGCTCCTATATTATGCATCTGAATGGGCCTTTTTTAGTTAGACGATCTTTATCCCTTATTAAAAATGGATGGTTGTTATTCTTGAGGCCTGAACCTTCACTAGCAAGGCATTATTTTCCATTTGCAAAACCTTGGAATAATTCTCTTCTCCCTCTCCCCATTTTCGTGCTGCCATCTCTTCTATTTTGTTTTTCTTGTATGTTTGATACTTAGCTTGTGTAATCTGATTATAATTGGAATTTGATAGTATTCTGGTTCTAAAATGGAATATCTTACTTATTTTAGAATGGCATGACTAATGACAGGGAATGTGGAGTTCCTACTTTTGATAACCATGGGGCTACCATGCAATTTAAACATGCAAAAGCTGCAGACACTGAGACTGGATATCAGATTAATTTAGGTGTAGTGCCCACGTCAGATATACTTCCATAACTGAAGTGTTTTCTTTTTTTTCTTATCTCTCAATGTGCATGATATCTCGTTTTTTTGCTGTCTAGCCACTTCATCATCAAAGGCCATAGGAGTTCAGACGGATAAAGATGGTGAATTCAGCAACCTAGATTTGAATGGTAATCAACCTTCCCAGGTTAATCTTTCTGAAATGCTGCTTGGCATATGGGGTTCTGCAAGTGCTCAAGACATGGGTAGAAATTTACTCTCCAAGCTGTTCATGGCTTGTCCAGCAGACTTTCAGTTGCTTTTTGCGCACATGAGCAATGATATGACTGCGAAGTCAGGTGATTCTGCATTGGCCGAAGATTCTTCCAGTGCAGCTTTGCAGTCCCTTATCTGCTCCTCTAATGATTATGAAGCTGTAAAAATATCGCAGCTGTATTCTGTATTGACAAAGGTATGATTTATCACACCTCTTATTGTGGAAATTAACCTATTGCTCAAAGTGGAATAAGAAATTTTGATAGGCTGTAGGTCATATACATCTAACTATGTCCTAGTATATTTAATCTTCTGGATTTTCTTTCTAAGAAAAAGTATATGACAAATAATATACACACTGCATCTTCCTCCCTCTCCCTCTCCCTCTCTCTTTTTCTTTACTTAAATTAATTATTAATTTTTTTTAAGTGGTTAAATGTGAAAATAGTGTAAAGTTATGTAGTTAACTTCTCGATTGAGGGTGGGCAGCTGGTTTAAAATTCAATATTTTGTGTCGTCACGTTTCCTTTTAACAAGCATAGTAATGATTTTTTTAAATCTGGCATATCTCATGATCTTTTTATTATTTGTTTTTCTCTACCTGCATTTTCTATATGACACTATCTAACTAGGAATATTTCAAGATCCTTGCATGTCACTTTGTCTTTTCTGGCTCTGTTATCTTAAGTGTCAATCTTGGATGGTTTAGATAGTTGAAATCAGATAGCTGCTACTCGTGCTTTACTTGGACTTCTATATATAAATAATTAACATGCTGTAAATTGAATAATGATTGACTGATAATTGACCATATTATTTTTAATGCATTAATGCATATCAACAATCTTAATTGTTTTCTTCTATTAAACGTATTTTTATGGATAACCTCTTTTTATTTAGCTGTTTTTAATTACTTTTGTTATAATTAAACCCATAGTTATCAAAACGAGATTCGACTCGAGAAATGAAATCCTAATTTTGTGAATCGAGAACTGAATCGTATATTTGGTTTAATATTTATAAAATAATATTAAAATAAATTTTATGTTAAACCATAAATAAAATATTATAATAGAAATAAAGTATTCTTATAGCTAAATTATCTCTAAAATAAAGTTATATCTTCTGATAAATAAAATCAAATAAACTCATATATAGGAAACAAACTTATCTAAAACGAATTTAAGAATCCTAGTACAATCAATAGGACATTTCTTATTTAACATGATTTAATGGACAAAATAATTAATTTACTTTTATATATAGGAAACAGAATTCAAGAATACAAAAAAATACTTTTCCTAATCTAAAAAGGACTACTTAATTATTTAGTAAAACTCATACATAGGAAACTAACTCATAAAAAATGAAATTAGAAATCCTGTACAATCAAATAAGATAATCTATAATTGGACAATTCTTATTTAACATGCTCTATTAGTAAAAAATATTAATTTACTTTTAATTTTACATACACTTCTCACGTGTGTAGTAGATACCAGTACAATAAAGTATAAGTTAAAAATAAAACAATTAAACTTCATTGTTTTTCTTTTTCTCTCCAGTTTTTTTTATCTTTTTCATTCTCTTTTCTTAAATTTTTAATTTTTACCTCTTTTTCTTATTTGTTCCTCATGTGTAACAAGATCTCACATTTAAAAGAAAAAAATATGGAGTTTTGCATGAATCAAGTCGGACGATTCGAACAATTCCCTTCCGATACGAACGAGTCCAGACTGATTCTATATTATTCTTGATTCATGCATAGAGTCGCGTCAATTTTACCTCGACTTGTGACTCATAAGAGTCTAACAACAGTTAGTTAAACTTAAAGAATTAGTTTTACTTGCCGAATTTTATGAATGGAGTTCTAAATTTATTAGAATTCATCATAATTGAATGCACAAGAATTGAATATAGCTATTTGCAATAATAGTTTTCATTTTCACTTCCCAAAATTTCAAATTTATATTGTTCTTGTATTGAAATGAAAATGCAAGCTCAATCTAAATACAAGGAAATGTGGTTGGTTCAAAATCTTTGTTGAAAGAAAATTTTGCTTATGTGATCATGAAAATGATATACTCAGCCTTTGTTAGTTGTACATTGGAACCTGAAAGTGATATTACATTTGAAATTAAGAATACAATGTTATAGTGACATTATCATGAGGTCAACTTTTTTTGTTTCTTTCTGTTTTTAATGTCCATGTCCATATGTTAATTAATTACTTGCTGTCAAACTCAAATTTTGATGTGGATACGATTATAAATTATTGCATGCTGGTAAATGTTAAGCTTACAAGTATGGTCAGAATTTAACTATTCTAGACATTTTTATGCTTGTTAATTTATGCATGTTTATGCATTCTTTTGAATTGTAGATCAGTAATGGACTGCTGCAGTTGGAGGCTTTGCTTGAGCCTTTGATTGATCTTTGTCGTCTTGAAAGTGTGAGTTTCTAAAATCTCTATTTTTCCTGTACTTAGTGACCAAATATTTGAAAAATGAGAATGTTCTATATTCCTTTTTCTTTTCTCCTAATTCCAAAATAAATTTGACTTCAAAAGCATAGGCCTTGGTTGGAGTGAATAAAAGGCCTCATAATAACTAGCATGAAGAATATACAGGTTGGAGATAGTTTCATTCCATGGTAGATTCAAAATTTCATAGACTGTCCACATGATGCATTGTTAAACTCTTGGTTGCATTTTCACTATGTTGATTGTTGTTCTTTAAGCGATTTTAGACATACTTTGTAAGTGGATAAGTCATTGTCATATTAATTTTTTTTCTTTCTCTTTGACGCATTAGATTGTTGATGTTCTTGGTTATAGACGCTTAAGGGTCATCGTTACTGTTTGTAACATGTTGTTTATTTGTTGATATGCCTTAAATATGACCTTCCACCTAAGAGTTGTTCCCATTCTTACTGCTCCTCTTTATATGAAATTTAAAAATTGTGAAGTTTTATATGTTAGCTCCACCTCTCTCAAAATACTGCCACATTAACAAATTTATTCATTCAGCAGGTTGATATCCTTTGTAGTTCTCTAAGCATACTGCATGTGTTTCTGAAGCAACTTTTATGTTCGAGAAGGAAATTGGGAGAAAGGTATCATCTATTTACTTGGTTGAATATTCTTCCCTGTTCATTCACTGTACTTTGATCATTCGGATGGAACACAAAACACAATTTCTTTTGCAATTTGCTTCTTGTTGATTTAACGTAGTGACTTTGTTGAGAATATAAAGAAGTTCATGGAATCCTTTGGTAGAACGAATTAATTCTTGCTCTTGTGTTTATCCATGTTTGTCTATTTTCCATGAAGTAATGCTTTTGAAAATTCTTACTTATATTTGTGTGCTTATGAACTTTGATTTGAACTTTCCAGTGCACTCTACTCAGGGACAGTGTCAAGGTTGAGGGAGCAAAATCTGGGAATAACATCGAGGATAGAGGCCTGTTTATTGTGAGTGATAAGGATGAACCTTTTGCAAGCTTCAGGCCATTTGTTAAGAAGGAACTTTGGTGTTCTGACATTGGATCGCCACTTTCTGTAAACTGGGTTTCTCTGTTTGAGTTGTTGCATGCAATTGCTGTTAGCAAGACACAGGGTCATGTAAGATTGAAGGCAATCTCTATCATGAATGTGATTCTGCTGAGAACAAATGCTCACTCAGAAAGGGAAATGTGAGTTTCTTGGGGATTATTTTATTGCATTTTATGACAGGTTATGATATTGTTTTATATCCGAAATATTTTTCTTGAACAGATTTGGCCAGGCAGCAGTATTTCAAAGTATTGCACAATTTTTAAAAAGGGAAGCTGGCTCACATGTGCAAAAGAAAGCGCTTCATCTACTATACCTACTACTAAACTGTAAGCATATGTCATCGAATGTACAAGCAATTTTGTTTATCTCATCTATATTGTCTTCTTTCTAGTTTATTTAGCAGTGTTTAATTGACTTACCCCACATTAATGCCCTTCTTTGAGATAGTAGCTTATGCTACTAGCTCACTCTCTAATCGATAGTAGTCTTATTGTTCTTGAAAAGGGCTTACTATTGTACTCTTTCATTATCTCTCTAGGACAGTACTTGGTCCACGCACACACACTGTCCACTGTGATGTGCATGTGAAGGATCTAGTTGGTAGGTATAGCTTTGCTTATTGTTCTAGCATTTGGAACTTCTTTTCCTAATACTTTAGGGATTTTCTCAGTTAGACAATACCTTGTGCTGGTAGCTATTGGATGTTATCTCGTGGTCACCATATCATTGATATGTTAAATGGGTAGCTCTATATTTTAGATCAGAATCAGTAGATGCAGATTCTCTTAGAAGCTAACAACAATAAAAAATTTGATTTGGCAACTTCACTTTGGCCTAGCTGTACAAGTGTGAAACTGAAAATCAATAACTAAATATTACACTCTTTTGGTTCATTAAATTTTCAGTATATTAATTTGACTGCCTTTAATAAGTTGGGCGTATGCGTTATCTTAAGCTCTCCCTAGTAAGTAAATGTTACTGATGGGTAGGAAGCAACAGTTAAAGTTGCAATATCCAACCCTGACATATATCAATATTCATTGAATGATTTTCTGTAGACACCTAGAACCATAGTAGTTTAAGGTGCAAGGAGCAAGAAAGCCTGAAAGAGTCTTGGAGTCTGAGGCACTAGGCGCAAGACGAGCGAGATATACACCTTATTGAAGTAAGGTTAATAAAATGGTAAAAGTGAAACGATATGATTGTGGATTATATCATAGTACAATGACAAAAAAATTAAAAGTACAAACCAGAAACAACCCTATTGCATTAAAGCATAAGCTATCAAAGAGAAGTAGATATAGATGACACATAAGAGCAGAAAAGAAAAAAAACACAAGAAGGAAAAAAAAGAACATAACAGCTGATGGATGAGTAGAGAAAAAGAAAACCACTTTGAGAAAATAAACAGTGATAAATATATTATTCGAGGTGAGTGGAGGCTGGAAAGGGTTTGCCTGGAATGAAAGGATCTTTTCTTTTTCCAGCAACTCTGGAAGTGCTCGATTGATTTCTGGTGACATCCCTACAACTGAATAGTTTTTTTTAAGTATCAGGTGAAATAAGGTCTTATTTTTGTAGAGTGGGAGTTGCAAAACCAACAGCTGTAATTCTACAACATTTGGTTGGTTCTTTTTCTTTAATTTGGAAAACTAATAAATATAAAGAAAAAATCGTTAAGGCATGTTTTGCCTATAGGTGCAGTGAGATGTGTGTCTTTGAAATATCGTCCACCTTATGGTGGGTGGATGGAAGTAAGGCAAAGTACCTCAGAGTAACGCCTTTAATTACTATGACTAGATCTAAATTGAAAATGTTTTTGTCTAGTGATTTACATTGGACTTATATCTTAGTAAATTTTTCTCGAGTATTGCTTCTTCTTGCATTTGTAACTGCTTTTGTGCGTAAACAAAAAGTTATACTTTGACGTATGTGTAAAATTTGTTTCCCTTTTCATTGGTTTAATTAGTATCATTAAAGTTCCGTGGGAGCTTATCTTTTAGAATATTTTTCCCCTTTTTTCTAAATAATATAGTCTTTACTGGAAGGTTTTCTTATTTTCACGTTAGTATATTAATATCTGAGTTGGAGGACGATGAAGATAGTGCATGAGTCATTAATTTGTTACGTATGATTAAACTAGCCTTATCTTTTAGTTCTTTTGAATGATTGCCTCAAATCCTTTTGCTCTTGGGTGACGATACGTTCTAAGTGCTCTCTTGCATGGGTCACTTCATCTGGCTCCGGCCTCTATTTTTGAGTTTAGAATACTTTTGAATTAGGATAGCATCCTGTTCTGTTGAGGGAGAAGGATGATGGGAGACGGGGAGGCAGGCATGGATTTAGGTAAAGACCAAAATCGCAGCCGCGGCCGTATAAAATGAAAAAGTATCAATAACAGTCTGCCACGGCACAAATTATTTTAAACTATGTGTAATTATCTGGAGTTAATAGATTTTTAAGTAGTTAAATGGAACTTAACAATACAAATATCTAATAGCTTTTTTAATTTTATTTTAATAAAATATGCTCAATAATTTATTTTATAAATTATTAAATATGCATTACCTTTGGTTTTTTCATATTTTGCCCCTGTTAATGATAGTGAAATTTTCCATAGATCTTTTTTTGAGACGACTAAAAGTAGGGTAAAAAGAAAGCTTCAATGTAAAAGTACTCTAAAAATAGAAATGAGACTTTTAAAGTGGGACATCCCAAAATGGCAAATGAGACCTCTAAACAGGATGGAGGGAGTAATAAAGTATAAAAAATACATAATTTTTTTTCATGTTCACAATCCATATAATCAAATTTGCATACAACATAAATTTAGAGTATTCACACTTTATTGGAAGAGTAGATATAAAAATCGATGCAAAAATATGTCTAACTATTTCAATTAAAAAATTATTGTAAATCAGATCTGACTTTCTTCTCATTCTTTCTCAGAATTGAAAAAGGAGATTTAAATTTCAACCCCTAAACACTGTAATTTGTTTTTGCAAGAATTCTTAATTCTTTGTTCTGCACAACGATATCAATTAAAGGTAACAGTTTGATAACGACTGATACCTGTGCATAAAATAATGATTGCCGATAAGGGTAAAAATGTTAAGGGCAAGCTTAAATCGTTTGAATGATGTCCGTGACATCTTGTAACTCGCTGTTATTTGAAACCATGGGTGCAGGAGCCTTTGAAAAGTTGCATACTTTGCTAACTACGAAAATTAACCTTGAGAAGGTGACTAATATCTCTGTCACATTTTATAATTTTTAACTACTGCACTATAGGTTTAAGGATGTGAGCTCTCATGCATACCTGTTGATGCTTTTCTTGACTACTAATAGAACAGTCTTGCATTAAGTCAACTCTAGATTCTTTTCATAGCCGTGGAATGAGCTCTTGATTTTGTTCTGAAAAAAATCCTTTTTTTAAGAAATTTTTTCCTTAAGCTGAATGCAAATAGCTTACTACCTTTCCTGGATTAGCTTCATTCCTTTGGTTTACCTGCTAATTAAAGAGTTTATGATTTTAATTATTCTTTATTTGGCTCTTCATTCATGCATCAAGTTTCTATTATTGTTTTAATTCAAGGTCCCAAACTATTGAGTGTCTTCTGCTCTGGTCATAAAGAGGGTGATATTGCTGCAAATGACAATAACAACGCTTCAAATTGCGAAGGGTTCAGTGCTCTCCTTGAGGGTTTGGTAGACTGTATTGCCTGCAGTGGAAATAATGTTAAGGTAGGCAGGATAGTTTATGTTTCATTTTAACTGTTGATTTGACACTTTAATTTTTTCAACCATCCTGCTTGACATTTTACCTGTGCTTGTGGATTTGAATTGATAATGAAAAAACTGTAAATGTTTGAGGGCATCAAATTGTGCAAACTTGTGAACATCATCGCTATAGCATAGCTAAGTTGTTATTATGTCAGAAATGGTCTCGTGTTGAAGGAAGCCCCGGATATTATAAGAGTTTGGATCTACTACTTGCTAGACTACAGGGAATTTAGGGCGCTGTGGTTTATTTGTTTTGTATTTTATGTTCTTCCATCAAAAATCTAATTTTATTTTCATATCAACCTGGCTCTAATTTTTTTTCCATGTTACTCTTCTTGCTGGGCACCATATATGTAGCAAACCTGCACTTTAAAGTGAACGCAGTTCATATCAATATCTCTCTTTCTTTTGTGATTTCTAATCGGTCGCCCTTCAGCAGCTCACCTGAATTGCCCATATAATTCCAGCTACCATATCAATCCCTAAATTAGCCTTTGTTTTTACCAAACTTCTTCGCATGAATTTGGCTATGTAGCTTCAACATCACGAGGTTACAAAGAATTGATAATATGTTTGAAATAGCTAGGACGCAAGCACTCCCTTTGAAAGTAGACTTGACGGGTGTTCAAGTTTGTAACCTAGTTTCACTTTCCTATCAAATTGGGTCAAATAACAGTAAAATTTTCCATATTATTACTCTTCTTACTGGGTACTGTTTATGTACCAAATCTATTTCTATTGCTTGTTCTTCTTTGATGCTTAATCGGCTACCATTTTACCTACCCTAATTGTTAACGTACATTCTTGTTCTTATTTCAACTTCAAATTTAGCTTTTAGTTTTACCAATTGCTTCTCATGAGTTTGGCAATGCAGCTCCAAGTTCATGAAGTTGCAAAAAATTGAAGATGTCTGGTTGTTCTGCATCAATCTGACTTGAAATTGTGATATTCTCCCAAGCTGCCTTTTCTTTTCTTTTTTCTTTTCCTTGATTCTCCCATGAGCTTTTAGTGCTGAATGACATTAATCATAGCAATTGGATATGTTTCTCGGATTTTGTGTTAAAATTGAATGATGGATTCTTTTCCAATCTTGATTTTGGTTTACTGCCATGCAATGTTCAGGGTGAATATTGAGAATCGACTCTTCCAGTTTGTGTTATTAATTTTCAAAATATTAGAATTTACGTTTTGGTTCATGTTCTCTGTTTCTAGGATCAAAAACTTAAGCAAATTGTCGAGCTATTCTCAAGGCATTCTGCTGTTTCTATTGGCTGTGAACTTTTCATGTCATCTGCATCCATATAAGAACGCATTGGTAGTTGCATAATTCTAATCTTTGGTTGATGGCATTGCAGGACATAGAACTTCGTAAAAGAGCTGTTACTATGCTGGCTTTTCTGGCCTCTTCAGGGAAACATGGGTTTGAAATTCTAGTGAATTACAAGTTACTTGGAGAGAAGAATTTTCTTATACTAATTTTACAGGTTTTGATATCAGAAATGAATGTAGAAGAGTCGGTCTCTTCTGAGCCAGTAGAATGCATTAAAGCAAGGTTCGTACTAATCATAAATGTGATCTTCCTGTATAGTTTCGCTTTTAATGGTGGTTTCATGCTTGTAGCACTTTTTTCTGATTAAAAATGTAGCTTTAAGTTGTTGATTCCTCAAATCTTATACCTTTTAATTTCATTCTCAGAACTAAAATTCTGCATCTTTAAACTAACTTTTGTGTCAGCTAAGTCCTAATACTGTTGTTCTGCGAGTAAAAGTCTTGTTTGTTTTAAACTTTCTAAATCTGGTCCTCGGACTTATTCTCAAGCACATGGATTCTCTTTCTCCACTCACATGATTTTGGGTGACCTCTTCATTAAGATCAAGAGCTGCTTGATCATTTTGAATCACTTTTATTCAAGTTTGCTTGATTCTCTTCATCCGACTTAATACGTCTAACCTTCTTCTTTCCATAGTGTCTACGAGCTCTATCAGTTTACTTGTTTAAGAGACAATATTCCAACTCCAAGTACCAAATCTAATCCCCGGTTTGTTCTTTCTTCCAATTTTTTTTGTAGAAGCATTTACCTTCTCTTGCACTTGTTATCTGGACCAGCTTCTTTAACCACATCCTTCGTTGATTGAGAACCCTTGCTTACTTTGTACCACATCCGGGCGTTGAGATGGCGCGTTGCTTTCGAGGACCGCCCTATGCTCTTGCCTCTTTGTTGTTACACCTGGGTTCTGACGCAGCGTATCGCAAGTAGGGAATGCCCCAACTTTAATACCAAAGAGTGCATATATCATGAGATGTGACGGAATGTTTACGCAGGTTGTTACGAATCTACTGCGACCCTCCTCCTTGTTGACTTTTGGACCGGGCTATGGACAAACGACTTGTCCATATGCGGAGTTGTGATGAAAAAGTTAGTATTTAGATTAATATATATCTAGGAGCAGTTTCTGGGTTGCTCGACTTTTGTAGATTCAGGATTGAAATTGCAAGAAAATAACCATGTAGGCAAAAGGAAATAAGTTGGAAGGAGAAAGATCAGACTTGATGCTGAAATGCTAAGTTTACTTTCAATTGAATTTAATCTGGCCCTTTAATAATGCGTTGTTATTCTGAACCTGAATAAAGCTTTTTGTCTGTCAGCAATGTGAATACAGCATTATTGGACATTGTGTGATATTTTCAATGTATACTCGGATATTTGTATTGTTTTTTGTTCTTGTGCTGGCTTGATTTTTTTCTTATGCTGTTTAAATTCTGCAATGTGTAGGAGTTTGCTGATGCGTGAGGCACTGATTTTACTGAATAGAGTTGTATCAAACCCAGGGTACTCGAGTATCGTTTTACAAGGGTTAACAGCAAGTAGAGAAATGGCCAGTTTAACCATTGATATTGTATCAAGATTGTCTCAAAAAGACCAGAAGATGAGAGAATCGGAAATTGTCGACTTAGCCCGACTACTTAAGAAAAGGGTTTTTACATATTTAGGATCTTAACGCACGTCACTTGTACATATTTGTATCAGTAAATTCCCTGGCACATGTAAATACATGTTCTTTTAGTTCGACAATTTCTTATTCGTATTAACAAGATTATTGATAGCCTTCCACACAATTCGGTGACGGACACAGAATTCATTACTAACATACATTATACTTTTTGATTTTGCAAATCATGCAAGTGCTCTTTAGTTTGATCAACTACAGCTAGGGAAATACCAATACCGTATCGTATGTGTTACTCCGGTGTCAGTTTATTATTGGAAAATTTATGTATTTACCTTTAAAATGAAAATATTGCACTTTTTACCTCAATATGGAAAAGTTACAAAAAATATTTCATGTTTTCTCCAAAATTATATTTTTACTCTCGGTATTAAAACAATTATGATTTTACTCCGTATCATTTACGTATCATGACATTATCATTTCAGTATTACGATTTGTCTATAAAAATTATTTTTCGCACTTTATCATACTATTATTATAATCCATTTTTATAAAAGTTATCATAATATTATCATATATCGTAATATACTTTATCATAACTATATTACAATCTCTTATCATAACCTTATCTATCTATTAGTATAACCGTATTATACTATTATCATATCAATATCATGATGTACTTTATTATAACTATATCATAAATTTATTATACTATTATGATAACCTTATCATATTATTATCATAAACCTTATCGTACTATTACCATAACCTTATCTACCTATTATAATAACCGTATTATACTATTATTATAAATATCATGATTCATTTTAGGGTTCATGTTAAAAAAATCACGAACTTTACACGTTTTTTCATTTTAATCACAGTTTAAATTTTCTCATTTTCATGCACAAACTACCACTTTTTCTCAAGATTCATGCACGGTGCTGAGGTGGCACTCATTCATTGGTGTAAAATGACCCCCCACCTCAATGAATTACACCAATGGAGTCGTGACACCTCAGCACCGTGCATGAATTTGAGAAAAAGTGGTAGTTCGTGCATGAAATTGAGAAAAATTTAAACTGCGTGATTAAAATGAAAAACGTGTAAAGTTGGTGAATTTTTATGACATTAACCCTTTATTTTATCATAATCTTATCATATTATCATCATAATCTTATCATATTATTATCATAACCTTGTCTATCTATTATTATAATTATATTATACTATTATCATAATTATATCATACTAATAATCTTATCATACTATTATCATAACCGTATAATATTGTGATGATAATATGATAATCAAGTCTTTTTTGACAGAAAATCGTTTTTCTCTACAATGTTATGATACCAATATGAAATCCCTAAAAAGGGGAGGGGGTAAATTAGGTTTAATAGAGAAATTAAAATTTTGTTTAAGATAGAGATGGATGAGGTTAGGGTTTAGAGAAGAACACAAAGTAATTTTAGAGTGGTTCGTAATAAACACAATCCTACATCCACTACTCAATCAATGATTGAGATTTTCACTAGATATAAACTTAATTACATATTACAAATTACAAATTGTGCTTTAAAGCTATTTTGGCTCAATACTTTTTTAACCCCTAAATTTTACCCTTTTGTTCTTTGTGACCTCTAAACTAATTTTTTGTTCTATTAGAGCTCTTAACTATATTTTTTTTCTATTTAACCCCTCAAACTGTACGTGAAGACACGCGCGCTGACGTGGATAAAAAAATTTGAATTTTATTCTACTTGACCCCTAAACTATATCATTTTGACCTATAACACTCCTTAACTAAATGTTTTTTCCATACATCTAAGCTACTATTTTTTTACCCATTTAACCTCTCACACAATGTATTGATTTTAAAAAAGATATAAATATGTTTTTTATATTTAAAATAAAGAGCGATGTATTTATATACTCCTTCCGTTCTTTTTTAGTTGTCCATTTAGCCAATTTTATTTGTCTACAAATAATTGTCCATTTACTAATTCCATGTGATATTAGCTACTTATCTTCCAAGTTTACCCATCCCTAATAAATGACCCTATGTTTTAATTTAAAAGGCATTTACTAACTAATAGGGCTATATTAGTATTTTTCTTTATAAATTAAGACAAAAGAAGCACTATCTTGGTATGAGCAACATTGGCTAAATGGACAACTAAAAAAGAACGGAGATAGTATTATTTAAAATTTCATTTAAGGATTAATTGCTTTAAAAATGTGAACTTTAGCGTGTTTTGCAATTTAAACACAAACTTGAAATATTTATAATTTATTTAAAGGTTTGAAATTGCAAAAAATTTAAAATTGGTATCTTAAAATTTTTAAAATTACAAGTTCGAGTTAAATTTTTGAAACACACCAAAATTTGGAAATTTTTTTGAACAATTAAGCTTTCATTTAATATCATCAAAGTATAGTAAATTTATGTATTTTATAAATATCGTTAATAAAAAAAGACAAACTCCTTTTATCATTGTTGAAATGTAAAAAAGTATACATGTACAAGAAGTAATATCATGTAATCATTGATTAATTTTAAATATTTTTTATTTATTTCTACCATTTTTGTTCAAATTTCTACTATCATCAACAATTTACATAAAATATTATTAAAATTTAGAATAAATATATGCTTATAAGAATTCATGCTAGACATAATATGATTGAAAATTAAGTAATTGTATTTTTCAGGAGGTTAAATTGGTAAAATTTTAAAATTTAAATGTACAATAGGAAAAAAATAATAATTAAAGGCAGAACAAAATAGTATAGTTTAAGGACTAAATAGAACAAAATAGTATAGTTTAATTATCATTCACGCGCTTCAAGTATTTGAAAACACGCGTTTTTGCCACGCTGAACAAAAAGGGTCAGATTGGCAAAAAAAAAACATATGGAAAAGGTCTCAAACCAACAAAAGATAGAGCTAAACAATTCTCAAAACATAAAACGACATCATAATAAGCTATCAAACACATGTGTCCATAAGTTTCAAAAGATAGCACAAAAAAAGAAGCAGAACTAAATAGACTCAAACATCACCACCATCGAAAGCATCACCACGTCCTGAGATGTCGTCGTCCATCGAAGCGGCGTAGCTAGAACCGATCTATGATGAAGATGTAGTGCACGCAAATCCCTCTCAATTCTCTCAAAACAACGATCATACATAGAATGAGCATTGGTGATCGAAGTACTAAGCAAATCAAAACGAGTGTCCAAAAGAGTAAAGCTAGACTCGACCGAAGTACGAAAGGAGTGGAGACTCGAGAGGATAGAGTTTAAGGGATCATTTTGGGAAGAGGACGACGCAGAGTCAAAGGGACAAGGAGTAGGCATGAAGGAGATAAGCGAAGAATATGCTCGGAAGCTCTCTTCACGAGGATCATCTTCATCACGGGATTCGGAAGGAGGAATGGGGCCGGGTTCAATCGAATCTCGACAAAAGACATAAGACTTTGTCTCTAGATCAAGCTTAATGATGTGAGCATTAAGAATAAAAATGAATATCCAACAAGGTAGTGGTGGAGTCATTAGGTAGTGGAAACGGGTCATTGAGAGACATCGCTCCAACGGCACAAGTAATGCGAGTCACAAATCGACCTATTGTGATCGCACTACCTAAACGATCCTCCACAATACTAAAAAGTCTATCGGTGAAAAAGAGACCGCTTTGCACCTTAATATTATTGATAGCATAATGCATGAAATTAAATCATGTTTAGTCGTCTTTTCATACGACATACCACGAGCAATAATCGAATAGGAAATCACATATTGGAAATATCAAAGGGAAAGCGATTTAAAAAGAGAACAGCGATGCTTACGATATTCCCACGAGTAATGACCACAAATAAATCTTCTATAAGTGGTACCAACCATAAAGTCATTCCTACACATAAAGGATAAACCATCGATTGAAAAGCTAAGCATAGCATTGAAATCTTCCTTAGTTACTGAATACTCAACACCCTTAAGCCTAAAGTTCAAGGAGTAGTACGGAAGGTCTGGGACATTGTGGCGTTTGGTCACTTGCAACGTAGACAAAAATTCAAGAGTTAAAGCCCTATCGCTAACATTTTCGACATTGCGAAAAGTATTCCAATCAAGATTGTTCACCCACAATTCAAACTCATTCTTAAAACCTAGAGACTCAATAGTGTGTAACGAATGAACTCTAAAACATTGAAAGAGGCGTTTAGAGAGATAGTCATACCGAGAGCGTGCGTTGGCGTCAAGATTTAGCGGATTTGAAGCCCGAGATGGTATGGGATTGCGATTAGCCGATATCTTTTTCTTCTTTCCAATATTGGGATCCATTGAAGCCGGAGAGAGGTGAAAATACCAAGAAAATTGAAAAACCCCAAAAGAGTGAAAAGCTAGGGTTTCTAAGAAACCCACCAAAAAGCCAATAAAAACCGGAAATTAATGAGTAAAAACGATGAAAATGAAGTTTTATTTGAAGTATTGGCTTTTATTTGAGATAAAACGGCTTTAAAATGAGGTTTATTTTATTTTTTTTGGCAGCGACGAGAAGAGATTGAGAGAACAATAGAGAAGAAGAAGGAAAACTGATTTTAAAAACCAAAAAATTGCATATGCACGATCATGAAATTTTTTAAACGATCGTTCAAGAGCTCTTCCATTAGATCGTTCCCCAGGCAGAAATTCTGAAATGAAAGGAAAACGAGATGAATGATTGTTCAGAATGTTGAATGATAGAGATAATGAACTATTTTTTAGAAAAAAGAAACAACAATCTAGAAACATGTATGGATAAATTCATGTGATACTCATACATAGAAAATTGAATATAAATATCCAATTTTAAAGAGTTTGAGTAGATGAAGAACAATGCCGCCGAACGAAAAAATTTAGAACATATATAAACAATTAGTTCAAAGAATTCCCATCGAGCATACCGATTTCTCTAACAATGAAGTTCATGCGATCTTCATTTAGAGGCTTCGTAAAGATGTCCGCAAGCTCGTGTTGATAAATTCAATCACAACATAGGGTTTCTAGAGGTTAAGTTATGTTAGGTTTTTTAAATCAGGTGGAGGGGTAGAGTTAGGAGTGTGAAAGAGTGTTAAGTGATAATCTTTTAGGTGTTAGGATTAGTTAAAACTTCTATTTATTAAATTGAATTCAGATTACTTCTTAAAGATATCCAGGCTCAATAATGTTTGGTTGGAGAAGAAAGATTGTAGTGAAGGGGTGGCGTTGGGTTGGGAAGGTGGTAGTAGAACTGACATTGTCGGAAAATTGACTTCGAGTAGAGAAGCTCTTTAAGGGTGGGGTGTAAACCAAAAGCCAAATTACAAGAAGAAGATTGATGAGAAACGTAAGGTGTTGAAGCAGCTCCAAACTTGTTCGAATATAGAAGGTATTAATAGGTATAACAAAACCCTAGAGGAATTTCATATCCTTTTGGCGAAAGAAGAATAATACTAGAAACAAAGAGCGAAGGTCCACTGGTTGCAAGGTGGCGACGCGAACACAAATATTTTTCATAACTCGGCTTCGTCCAGACGTAGAAGTAACAGGATTACAAGAATTAAAGAGGTAAGTGGTGGCTGGAAAACGTCTAAGAAGGATATCGATGACGTCTTTATGAGGTAATACAGTAATTTGTTCGTTGATAGCAGTGTGCCTGTGGAGGAAGTTATCAGGGGCTGTTCTCGCATTTCTGAGTCAGATAACGAGTTGCTCTTGCAGCCTATTGATCCCGAGTAAGTTAGGAGAGCAGCGTTTAACATGCATAATGATAAGTTGCCGGGCCCAGACGGGTTCAATCCCGCTTTTTTTTTTAAATCGTATTTGGGGTATTGTCGAACCTGAGGTGGTTAGGTGGTGCCATGAGTTTTTTATGACAGGGGAGTTAGTTAAGGGGTTGTACGACACTGCTATTGTGCTTATTCTGAAAGGTTCAAACCCAGAGGTTGTTATGGATTATAGGTCGATCTCGCTTTGTAACGTCGCGTATAAGATCATTGCAAAGGTTCTTGCTAATCGGATGAAGAGGCTTATACCTATTGTTATTTCAGATACCCAAAGTACTTTCGTTGAAGATAGACTCATTACAGATAATTTTATTATAGCCTTTGAAATTGGGCACTATCTTATGCAAGAACAGAGCGCCGGCTTTAAAGGTCGATATGAGGAAGGCGTGTGACCGTGTAAGGTGGAGCTTCGTGGGTAGTATGATGTCTGCTATGGGGTTTAACTCGCATTGGGTTAATCTGATTTTGAGTTGCATTTCTTCAGTGCGGTACACGAGTATCGGAGATTGTGTTGATTATTATTCCGAGTAAAGGCATTAGGCAAGGAGATCTGTTGTCGCCGTACTTTTTTTTCATTTGTGCAGAGGGTTTGAGTTTCTTACTTAATGAAGGTGTGAGATCAGGAAAGCTTCATGGTTTTGCTATTAGTCGGAGCGCCCCTGCTGTTAATCATCTCTTTTTTGCGAACAATTGTTTCTTTTTTTTTCGAGCTGCTGAGGAGGAGCTGTTGGAGATAAAAAAAATATATTCTAGACTGCTATGAGAAGCAATCGGGACAGCTTGTGAATTTGAGTGAATCAAATATTATGTTCAGCCGTAATGTGAAGGAGGAGGTGCAGACTGATCTTGTAGATTTGATTGTAACAATGGTCGAAGATCAAGGTAAATACCTTGGACTCCCTTCTCTTATAGGGAGGAATAAACACCAGATATTCATTTACCTTTCAGATCGTGTTGAGCAGAAAATTAAAGGTTGGAACGCTAATTTTTTTATCTCGAGGTGGAAAAGAGATTCTCATTAAAATGGTTGCTCAATCTCTTCCAAATTATGTCATGAATGTGTTCTTGATCCCGTTGCGGCTTTGCAAGGAATTGGAGCGTATGATGAACTCGTTTTGGTGGAGTCGAAATCAAATGAAAAAGAAAGGTATATGTTGGGCTAGGTGGGATAAGCTTTGCGTTCCGAAAAGCTTTGGCGGGCTTGGATTCAAAAAATTAGAGAGTTTAATGTGGCTATGTTGGCAACACAATCTTGGCGGTTGATGTCTATGTCGGACTCTCTAATGGCCCGTGATGTTAAGGCGAAGTACTTCCCTAACACTTTGTTTTTTTGGTGCTAAACTGGGTGCAAACCCGAGCTATCTATGGCATACCATTTTTAAAACACAAGATATTATGCGGAGAGGAGCTCGTATTCATATTTGGAATGGAATTAATATAAATGTTTAGGACGACCCGTGGCTAAACGACGTGGAGAATGGGTTTCTGGTTGGTCCTAAACAAGCTAAAATTGCATCGACTAAGGTGGTCAATTTGTTTGAAAATGGCAGTATTCGATGGGATGTAGACCTGGTGCGGGACGTCTTTCATGAGGAGGATGCTTCCCGGATTTTAGGAGTTCCTCTAAGTTGTAGAAATGTTGAGGATAGTTGGTTTTGGGTGTTTGAAAAGAGGGGTCTGTGTACTATCCAGAGTTGTTATCGTGCGACATATGGCGAGTTGAGTTCTAGTAATGATAAGACTTGGGGTAAAATTTGGCGTTTTGAAAGTGCAGCTTCATAGCAGAAACTTCTTGTGGAGAGCAACGTCGGGTTATCTTCCAACGGCGAATGCACTTGTAGGGAGGAAATCTTCATTTATGGTGATTGTAGAATCGGTGCAGCTGCTCCTGAATGTGCTCTTCATGCTTTAAAGGACTGCCTTTTGCGGTAGATGTATGGCGTGCTTTGTTGATTCGGTGTCAGTTGAGAGCAAGTGATAGCGTGTTTGGTTGGGTTCAGAGTTGGCTTGAGGAATTATTGGAGGAAGATGCTTACATTGCGTGCATGATTTGTTGGGGTCTTTGGAGAAATATGAATGATGTGGTCTGGGCGAATAAAACAGGTACTGTTGCTGCTGTTTTAAATAATGCAGGCCATCAGTTAGCTGCTTGGAAGCCGGCAAACTTTAGGCGAGGTGATCTGTGTGACGTTAACCTGTTGAAAGAGGATGGTCGGTAAATTGGCGTGCTCCAATGGATGGTTACTTGAAAATTAACGTTGATGCTGCATATTTCAGTGAGAGCAGGTCGATGGGGGCTGGTCTGATCATCAGAGATAGTTTGGGAAGATTTATTCAAGCTCGTTCATTAATATTCCAGGTGTTGTTTCTTCTCGGTTAGTTGAAGGTATAGCAATTCGAGAAGCGCTGAGTTGGATTTAATGGTGGTAGAACGTTGTTTTGGAGTCAGGTGTTCTTGAAGTTATTTCGGACATTAGGAATCCAAAGTGTGTTTTGTCAGACATTGTGATCGAGGACTGTATTGAGCTTAAGAAGCAGTGTAGTAGTTTATCTATTTTTTTCGTAAGGCGATATCTGGCTGCACATTTGTTAGCGCGTTATTGCCTGTTTTCTGTCAGGTCACCAGGATTGGTTTACCAATTATCCTGGATTTCTTACAAATGTCATTGCTTATGATTTTATATAATTAAGGTTTTTAGTTTTCAAAAAAATATGGTTAAAAGTCATTTTTGGTGCTCGCAAATATTAGAAAAAGGCCTCTGAGACCCTATAGTTTGGAATATAGTCAATTTTAATCCATCAAACTTGCAAATTGGCTCATAAACTTCTAAGATATTGCAATTAGTCCAATTTTTAAACTTAAACAATTTATTTGAATCGATAGCTTGTCATCCGGACGAATTTTTCTGAAAAAAATCATTGGAAGCTTCAGTCTTTTATCACTTTTTACCTGTCTGGAAAATAGGTGTCTACAGTTATATCGAGTTAAATTTTATTCAGGAGATTGGTACTTAAGTGGTCCACTTGTGACCCAACAATTTTTCCTGAGAATTTTTCCAGTATTATTATTTAGCATAATACGTGATTCAGTAGCATAATTGATTGATAAAAAGATTTAAATTTTGCGACTTATATTTAATATTTTTATGTTGAATTGGACTAATTATTTTTGTTAGTGAAGTTAAATTTAATTTTTTTTTTCTATGATAGTTTATGAATGATAGTATTGTTTTTTACACCCCCAAACAAATCCTGTCTCTGGCGATGTGGAATTTTATGATATTTCATCACTGCTTTCGCTAAATTCTTACTAATTTTTTTGTAATCGGAAGAAAACAAATATAAAAAAATAGAAAAACATAAAGCATAAAAATTAAAATTTGAGTATTAAAGTTTAAAAGTAAGTTCTAGAGTTTAAAAGTAAGCCCTTTCTATTTTTGATTGTGTCCGAACTCGGTTTGGCAAAGGGGAATGATGCCAGCCGCCAACTGGGTGGTGGGGCGTGGGTGTGTAGGGTTATATAGCAAGTGGAAAGCATAGTGTAATAGACTGAAAATGAACAAAATAAGGGAATAGATAGTTTTATTATTGAAATAAATAAATTTGACTAAATAAAAAAAGAAAGGTTGAATGTAGAAAAAAACTTTTGTAGTTTTTTATAAAGTACAAGACAGTCTTTTCATTTTTTTTAATACAAATCGACCCTTTAATTTTTTTTATGAACAAAAAAACTCTTCCTTCCAAAAGTCTCTATTAACTGGTGACATGGCACATAAGAAAAAAATTTAAAAACATCCTTAATATTTAAAAAACTTACCATTTTTATATATATAATTTTTTTAACACATTTCACACTCTTTTTCAATTAAATATAAAAATTAAATTTATTTAATGAATTTTAAAATATTAAATAATTTTTTTAATTAATTCTTATTTTACCTCAAAATTTATTATTCCGAAATAAAACTCGCCCAAAAATTTTAGACTCCGTAGTTCTTCACTCCCGCTACCGCCCTCTCGTAATCTGACCCGCCGCCGGAGACACCGACTTTCGTCTGAGACGAAGCTCATCGTCTCAGACGAAGCAGCTCATCTGAGCTTCATCTCAAACAAAGCCCATCATCTGAGAATCGTTTGAGACTCGTCTCAGACGATGAGCTTCGTCTGAGCTTCGTCTCAGACGCAGATCTGCGTCTGAGACGGAGCTCTACGTTTGAGACGGAGCTCTACGTTTGAGACGGAGCTCTACGTTTGAGATTTGTCTCGGACAAAACTGCTCCGTCTCAAACGCAGATCTGCGTTTGAGATGAAGCTCTACGTCTGAGTTTCGTCCCAGATAACTCAGACAATAAGCTTTGTTTCAGACGAAGTTGGTGTCTCTGGCGCGTTTTCTGAAAGGGGCGGCGGTTCCGGACGAAAGTGGGTGAAGGTGGTGGCTATGGAAGTGGATGCAAGGAGGAGAGAAGTGGAGAAATTAAAATAAAAAAATACATTCTCCGGAAAAAAACAGAAAACATAATAAAGACCAAAAATTAGGTGAAGCGGCATACAATCGATAAAGAAAAAGAATTCCAAAAATAAATTTTATTTCAAAATAATAAAATTTTGAGATAAAATTCAATCAACATTTTTAATTGTGTTTCGAAGTGTTTAATTAGGTTTGATTAATTTTATCGGGTTGCGAAGTGTTTATTTAGCTTTCGATTCGTTAATTAAGTTTTAATTATTCATAAAAAAAATTGAGTTTAAATTGATTTTAATTTATAATTTTATTTAATTATAGATATTTAAATGAAGAAGAGGGCGAAAATTGTTAAAAAAATTTATAGAAATAAAATTAGTAAGTATATTAAACACTAAGGCTGATGTTAAACTTTTTCCCTATGTGCCACGTCATCAATTAACTGAGATTTTGGACGGAAGGATTTTGAAGTTCAATTTTAAAAGTTTGAGGGTCGATATATACTAAAAATAAGTTAAAGGCCCGTCATTTACTTTTTTGGATACACTCAAGGGTTGTTTTGTACCTTTAGCAAAAAAGAAATAAAGAAATTGAGATTCGAAAAGCTAAGAGACAAAACCCATTACACAAGCTAAACCCACCACCCTTATCGTCTTCTTTGTTTATATTTGTTGAGAAATTGTTTCTTGTTTTTGAAGATCAGAATCTAATTCCGTGAGAAATCTTTAAATTACAGTCTTGTTTTGTGAAGGAAATGGTGGGTATTTTCTCAAGATTTTCTGTTGGTAGAGTTGGCCATAGAAGAACCCAAAGTGCTCTTGTAAGTTCTTTTTTGGTTATTTATAGTTTTGATTGTACAATTTTCGTTTTCTTTTGATAATTGGGGATACCATTTGAGTTATAGAGCATACTCACTCCGTCCCGTTTAAGAAGGAACAGATGACTTTTTTACATAGATTGAGAAAATATTAACTATTGTAATGTTTTTTTTATTTTACGTAGTGTTGTATTTTATGTATAAACTAATAGTCATTAATTATGGAAAGGAAAAATGGTAAAAAAGAAAAATTCATATATATTAGTACAAAAAACACGATATGGCTTTCTTAAATGGGATAAATAAAAATGAGGTATGTCCGTTCTTAAATGGGACGGAGGGATTATGTGTTTACTGTCAAAAGAATTTGTTAATTTCATGTTGTAATCTGTGAAGTGGTGATGTAGGATGAGAGGGAAGTGATGCCTCCGAATGCAGAGATGGCGACTGCTGCCCCTCATGGAATTGAAGTTGCAGTTGAGTTCAAAGCAGTTGAGCACCCGATCGAGCCGCTTGATACAGATCAGCCCATCCAATGCCCCCTTCCTGAACCTTCAATTCTTAATGTAAGCTCCCTTACTTTATTCCCTGCTTTACGTAACTTGTTGCTGCGTTTTCAATTTGTGCGTCGCTTAGAGAAGTCATGTTTATTCGAGAACAAAAAATAATGACTCGAGGTCAAGTACGATTTTAATGACTGGATGATGATCTTTTAAGGGAAATTGTAATTAGCACAAGCTTTTCGAAATAGGTAAGAATTCAAGTGATTGATTAGGAATTATGCCTCATAGAATCCATTTCATTTTAAGGTTTTGTCAGTATTTTTTGCATAATTGTTGATTAGTGAATTGAGAATCAAGGCGAATCCTAAGGTTGAAAAACTATACGCTCGCATTAACGGTGCATGAAACATTTTTTGGGTAATTATTTCATCTTTTCTTCTTTTTCAATTTAGAAATCTCTTTTATTTTATGAATCATACGATTGAACAGTTCGTCATGATTGATTATTGATTTCATATATTCAGCACCGATTATAATTAATTTCTGATGTCTTTGAAGATACAAATTATTTTGATGATGAATCATATCGAATCATCAATTGTACGATTTTGATAATATTGATTCTTGGTCCATTTACTTTTGATGCATGAAGTCAATTGTGCAATGAAGCACTTGCCTTTAGGGCATTAAATTTTAAACATAGATTTAAGCGCAGTGATTTCAATAATATAATGTTGAGCAAGTGAAGTCGGTCAAGTGTGGAGGGTATAGTGATTTTACAAAGGCAGTTCTTATATCCAGGCTATATCATACTGCAGAAATTTTGGATGAGGATGACACAAATTACAATGTCAAGTAGAATGGATGAAATAGAAATTTGTACGACAGTTAAATTGAAGGTGAGATGTTGTGTAGAAATACAAAGATTCAATAAGTTGAGTCCATAATTGGGAAGATGGAAATAGCACTAATAACGCAAAACAAATTGTGAAACTAGAAATTTAAATTTTCTTTATGGAATTTAAGGTTTTCAGCTAATTAATTTAGTTGTTAAGTTAATCAAACTTAAAATTATGTTTTAGCGCAAGAATTCTGATATGTTAGTGCGGAGTATTTTTGGTAATTTCAGATTTGTGCATGGACAACATTGTTGTAGCAGAAATTCAGTTGTTTATTTTTATTATTGTGTGTTTAGACGTTTCTAATTGATATTGGTCGAACAAATTGGTGACAATGATACAAAACTTTCAACCAGCTCAACAAGAAGCTGCTCATGCTATTCCTCAACATTCAGTTGGAGGGAATGGTTATCAAAACCAACATCTTGAGCTAGATATGGCTAGAGGTATCACCAAGAAAGTTAAGGCAGATAGGTAGATGTTCCAAACTTTGAAGGAAAATAAATCTTGCAGTATTTTCTGATTGGCTGTATAGTATGTAATCCTATAATAGAGAATAACTGAAGAGTCCAATTTGCCAAGATGAAGCTGATTGGATTACCGAAAATATAGTGGTACAACGTTGACTACGAATTAGAATAAATTGGACTTCCACTAGCAACATTGCAAGAGATGACAATGAGATTGTGAGAAAAGTATGTCTTTTAATTATCTTGATGAGTCGCGAGAACATGTCTATGCATTAAGACAAGACATCATATTCATGGCTGAGTATATGCAAAAGTTTGAAGAATTTACATCTCAAGGTAAGGAACAGTCAAACATGCGCTTAGATTTGCATCAAGAAATCAATCACAAAGACTTTGAAGTCATAGGATTACCACAAGAACAATTGAATTATAAATGAGTGATTAAACTTGGAACAGGGAATAGAAGAGTTTGAATTAGATGTTCAAAATGTTGCGTTTGTGTTGTCTAATGTAAGTGGTGAAAAGATTCCAAATGAGTTCGTGGAAGAGTCCGATGAGAGGTTTGAGTTGAGCTATACCAATTGCTATCAATGAATAAGGTTGGATGGCAGCCTAGCACTTAGTTGGGCAACTTAGCACTTGTACTCTCAATGAAAAGCTAGGATAAAAATTCACATGGACAACTAGGAAACAAGAAAGCAAGTTAGGCTGCATCCGCTTCCATCACTGCGGGTTTTTCTGAGAATGGAATTGTGACATCCAGAAACTTTGGAGGTTAGTTGATGAAGGGCTAGGATAAGAAAATCTTTAAGTTTGAGAGAGGGTTTATCTGAGTAGAGCTGGAGCTAAAATCAGAAATATTTGGGTTTTTAAATGTTAGATTCCAGTTCATATAGTAGGACACTTGGATGAATACAATGTATTTATCGTAGCATACGCTCGTTAGTAAAAATATCTGATTACGCAGACTACTTCACTGCTAGGTACACAATCTTTAGTTCCAGGAAAACTATGTCTTGTTTGATGCTTTGACTGTTTGGACGACGACTGCTGTATTCTTGAAGTTTGATATTGTATTTGCTTGAACATCAGGATGGAAGAATATGGAAAGAGCGAGTGTCCGCAACTGTGCGGAGGAGAAGCGACTTGCCAGTCATGAAAGAAGATGAGGCTCTCGATCCCGACGAGTCTCCAAAGCCAAAGCCGAGGCCGACTCAATCCAATAGGTTAATTCTACCATCCATCAGTGCCCCTGAACATAATTTGCTAAAACTACTTGAAGAATGTAATGCATCTGGCATTTAAAAATTGTCTCATCTGTATCAAGCTTTACATAATTTCCACATCATTTCATATATAAGTTCCACTTATTGTGTATCCAGATGATTTATATTAAAATTATCATATTTCTTTTTCTTTTCATTTTTCGAACTATAAATTCAACAGCTTACATGGAAAAATCAAGTACTTCCTCCGTCCCAATAGAGTTGTCCACTTTGCCTTTATCACACAGTTTAAGAAAAGCAATTATTGTTCATGGGTTTTGCAAAATTTTCTTTACTTTTCTTGTCATACCCCTATTTAATATAGGGTCCACTTTCAATTTACTCATTAGTGAATTTTAAATAGGGGTGATATAGGAAAATTGAGTGTAAAAGTTAGTTATTTTTTGAAAGTGGACAAGTATTTTGGGACAAAAAAATTTCACAAAGTGGACAACTCTATTGAGACGGAGGGAGTATATGGTTGACTGGTGTCTCTGCCAATATAATGTTTATTTATTCCAAGTTGGCTCTCTCTTCACTTATATACTTATCTGCTCCATTTTTGCGGTAATTATATAGCTTGAGTTCCAGCTGCCAAATTAATTTGAGCTTAATTATTTTGGATAAGTTAAATTTAGTCTTTTACATCTACTAATTTTGCATTACATGCGATGCACGTGGCTCGTAACGTAACTCAATAAATATATTCATAAATTTATTATAATTATATCAATTTTTTTATTTATAATTAATATTAAATTAGTTAAGAATTTTTGTAAAAGTGAATATAATATATTCGGTTATTAAATAATATTATATTGACCAAATACATTATTTTAAATAACTAGTTTCACATTACGTGCTATGCACGTGGCTCGAAACGTAATTCGTCAATGAACATATTAGTTATTAATATTTTTTTCATACTGAATTTATTCTTCTTTTGGTTTTATAATAACTATAATTAAATAATTAATTTAATTTTATTAATAATATCTTTAAAAATAATAAGATACAAATTTAAATAATAATATATTGACCAAATATAGTATTTTAATTTTGTAGTTCAATCAAACTAAAAGATAGGTATTCCTACTAATTTGGAGACAATTTAGTTATTTTTTACATACTAAAAACTAAATTAGAGATAATTTAGCTACCGATTCTAATTAGGACTTTAATTACAATAGTGATTAATTAAATAACTAATTAGTTAATGACTATAAAACCTTTATTTAGTAGTAAACTGAAAAGGATTATTCAGTAAATTTGCCTGTCCCCTCCCCATCCGTGCTTTTATATATAGTATAGATAAGATAGGTATTCCTACTAATTTGGAGACAATTTAGTTATTTTTTACATACTAAAAACTAAATTGGAGATAATTTAGCTACCTATTCTAATTAGGACTTTTATTATAATGGTGATTAATTAAATAACTAATTAGTTAATTAGTACGATGTGTATAATGTCAGTATAATTATGGTATAATTTCGGTATATTAAAAATATAAATAAGAGAATTTAAAAATAGTATTTGGTTTATTATTGGTATACTTTTAGTATACTCTCGGTATTATCGATAACAATATTTTTACTAATTGATAACATGTACATTTTTTATATGTATTTTTCACTATAATTGGTAATGAATTAGAGAATTTGTATATTGTTGGTATAATTTTTATATATTGTTAGTTTAATTTTTAGTATACGATGTGGTGTAATGTTGGTGTAATTTTTATCTAATATTAATAAATTTTAGTATATTTTGGTGTGTATACTCTTGGTATACTGTTGGTATAATTTTAGCATATTATTAGTTTAATTTTTAGTATACGATTTCATGTAATTCTGGTAATTTTTTTATTTAATATTAATAAAATTTAAGTATGTTATGATGTGTATAATTTTAGTATAACGTTGGTATAACGTTGATATAATGTTGATATAATGTTAGTATACTTTTAGTTTATAGTTATACTGACATTATATTAACAGTACACACTTTATGTTTGTAATTATTTTTTATTTTTTGATAGTTTTATAAATATTTTTAAATCAACTAGGATTTTTGTAAATGAAAAAAGTCTATATGTATTTTTTTTTTAATTTTTTTTATAAATGGTGTAATTTCCTCCAAGAAAATTGACAACAGAATTGATACACTATAGCAAGATAAATTGTATTAGAACAAAAGATCACTTTACCTCCTCAACTTGCGTCAACAGTCAAAACAATTCAAAGTAGTAAAATTGGATCACTTAGGCCATCTTCAACCACTACTCATCACCGAATATTGATTAGGTGATTTACTCTAAATCCACTCCAACCACAATCACTTTTCCTTACACTAAAGAGAATATTCTTTTCATCTTTAGTATTTTTAATCATTTTTTTACTTTAACATTTATACACTTTTATCAATAACGCCCACAAACTTAATTTTGTTACATATTAGTTCAAATAATATTAATAATTATATTTTATAAAATAAAAAATTAATAAATAATTTATATTATAAATATTTATATTCTTTAAAACTTAATTTTCATTACAATTACATAAAAAAAGTATAATAATTTATTCAAATTAACATAATCAAAAAACTAAAATAAGCGAATACATAATTCAATCATCGCAATTACAATGTCGACTCCACAAATTCTCTATTAAGGCGTTTTGAAGTTCGATATGCATTTTTATCTTTAATTTGTCTATGTCGCGCGAGAAATTGTTGAAAACGCATATTAGCATCCATTATTCTTTCAATCGGTTCATCTGTACTGACACTTATGTTGCATCTTGAATTGGTGCATTTGAGATCTCGTTCATCATCGATTATCATGTTATGCATGATAATACATGTAGTCACGATATCATGTACCATTTTTCTAAAAAACCACGAAGATCCTGCAACAATTGCAAAATGCGACTGTAGAACTCCAAATGTATGTTCCACATCTTTCCTACATGACTCTTGTTTCATTGCAAATATTTTTTTCTTATTTTCCTGTGGCTCATGAATTGTTTGAACAATAGTGGACCATTTTGGATATATACCATCTGCTAAATAATTGTCACGGTCCAAATTATTGGGCCGAGACCAGCGTTAGGGAATGGGAGTGCTAGCTCCAAAACCCATAGCAAGCCTAAAACAATAAAACTTTTTCATAAATAACAAATACACGGTAGCAAACATACAACATATACACAAATATTTACACCAGTCGTTCTATCAAACATATGGGCTCTATCTTCCGTACCACGTACGTATTGGCCCCACGATACTATACTTATACTAGTGTATCCAATATATATCACCGACAACTGGTGCCGTGAATAGAACACACAAACGTAGCCTACAAAAGATATCAACAAGGACAGCAAGTAAAAAAAACAAACATATGCACTACTGCCAAGGCCATGACTCTGTCAACTCGGGACTACTACTGCAGCTCTACGGAAGCCGGGAACTATACATGCGACTGACGACTTCCGGACCCAAAAAGATGGACTCTAGCCAAGTCCAGACTCTAAACACCTTAAAATGTTTAAAAATAACATGTCAAACTATGCTGAGTGAGATTACAATTTACTAACTATATTATAAAAATAACATCGCATTTAAAACAATCGTTTATACGATATATAATATAAGCCAAGTATTTGATCTGATCTAAATCCTAATCTTATAAACAATCCTGAACTAGACATTTTCTAGTATTCATAAACAATAACAATTCCTTAATCTTGATGGAGGTTACGGGATAGTTCAACCATGTCAACCAACCATCTGGTCGGGCACCGGGATAGGTAAACCACATGTCTCATACAATCTTAAATACAATGATCAATCGGAGTCCCGGGATAGTTCAACTCGGCGACTCGCTAGATACAGACCGCGGGATAGTTCAACCATACTGACCTCGTATTGCATTCACAATAAATTAGTCTAGTTCTACTTACTAAGACTTACCCGACATTGGTGATCACACAGCCTATTGACACCCAATAGGTAGTTGTTCCCTCGGATCGGACACCAGATTCTTGTACTTAAAACAATTATTCAATAATATACAATACAAATCAAATCATATAATATGTGATGTATGCGATAATATTTCTTATAATATATCAAATATCTTTTACGAATAATACATGAAAGTAAAATGTAACTCACATGGACCGATATCCAATCTATAATATAATCAATATGTTGATCGAACTCGGCTAATCCCAAAATGTCAACCTCGTAGCTTGCCGATACGTCTGTTACAAATTCAAACCGATATATGTTCAATCTCATAAACGTATCATTAACTCTAAAATCTTAAGTTACGAATTAAAATAGACTTAATCTTATTCTTGAATGTTTCCTTGGTTTGGTAACTTTCAAATACCATTCACAACTTACTATTCAAGTAATTGTACTTGAATTCAATGACATTATATAGTCTTTTAACGGTTTACTTTAATCCAAAACTTTCCTTTTATTTTAATCATGTCTCTTCCTTTACATGTCTTAATCTTTTCAATCTCTTTTAGGTTCCGGAAACAGCTCGAGAAGTCGAAAAACTCAAGTCCCGTGGCTACTATCTCAGTCTGCTCGTCGAGCAGACAAATGTCTGCTCGCGAGCAAACATGCCTTGCTCGCCGAGCAAGGCTGATCTTACTCGTCGAGCAAGACACAACTTGCTCGTCGAGCAAGACACAGCTTGCTCGTCGAGCGAGCTTGCCTTGTTCGCCGAGCAAGCATGAGCTTGTTCGCCAAGCAGGCTCACCCTGCTCGTCCAGCACCCTCTGCTCTTCGAGCAAGGGCATGACCAGGCCATTCCAAGGCTTGGTCGAGCCGTTTCCGACCTCGGAAACCTACAAAACGTTTCTGTCATGCTAGCCTAACACAAACCCACAAAATCCAACTCAAAAACATAAAAAAAACGACGTAATTTCAACTTGAACGATCTGTCACAAACACATTTAAACCAAAACAGCCAATATTCCTCAAAAACCCTAACCAAAATGTCACGCTTACATCGGTACGAAGCTTAGATATGCTATAGGATTGAATTCCAAGAAGATTGATATAAAGAACGCGCGATTCGGACGTCAAAAGGACGATCCGTAAGCTTTGCCAATTTCTTCTTCGTTTTCTTTCTTTCTCTGTTGTGGTTGTTTGATCAAAATGAATTCCTTATTCATAAGGGTTTCCTTTATATACTTTGGAGAATTTTCCACTTTGATGCTTTTTCCTTACCTATCTTTCATTTAACTTATCTTTTAATCAAATGGTTAATTATCCGCTTAAACTCAATTACGGACGTATTATGTATATCCAAATAAATAATACTAACTCACAATCATTAATTTCCGTCGATAATATTTTAATTGTAATTCCTGAGAATTAACTTATTATTTACCAAATTGAGACCTAAACTTTATTTTAATAACTTTTCTTACCGTTCCTTTTAGTCCCGAATTTTATCCTTTAAATGAATTCTAATATCAAACTTACCGTGTTAGAATTCTTAAAACCGACCTACTGGGGGTCTTGCCTATCTAATCAATTCGCTATTCTTTGTCCTATTAGCGCGGGTTATCGAAAAAAAAGACAAATTGCCAATTCTGGCAACGCCAAACGTACGGGATATTACATTCTTCACCTCTTATAAAAATTCATCCTCGAATTTTCATATAACTTCTTATCTTTTCCAACTTTATTCTTATTCACTTTATGACACTAGTTGGCATGTAGTATCATTGTTCCACTTTTCATACTAGTTAGAATCAACGCTTAACGAATCTCTTTTTGATATCACTTTGACTTAACGATTGATATCCAATTGCACTTCTGACATGGCAATCGTTGCTGATTTGCTGATCTACTCTCTTTATAGAATTTTAATGCTCATACTATCATCGTCTGGGCGTTTACTTCACCAATGTTACATGCTCGAGACTTTGCCCTTGTCGTCATTGACCGGGCTTACCCGATCCATTCGTCGATTTTGAATGATCTTTCAATACTTGCAATTACACTTGGACTTCCATTACTAGTGTAATTGCTGTCGTAGCATTTTCATCTTAAATGCAACAATAGCTGCTATCCTTACGTGGATCGTTAATCATCTTTGTAACTGATGACCTATGTTCATACTTCTGATTATTCTCTTTCCTTATATGTTGACGTCTTAGCATGCTGGGAATCTACTTCTGATTATTCTCTTTTCCTTGTTAACTTATGATAAGCGTATACAATGTAATCTTACCATGTTGGGAATCTACTTCGTTCATATTTGAATCGTTCTCGATTTCTGTTTCATGTTATACAATCGCTTTTTCCTTAGCGTTGTACTAGTAAAATCCTTATTTGACACATTTATCGTGTCTTTTCGTAGCTGCTCCTCAAGCGTCTTTCCATTATGTCCAGATCTCTTTCAAGGTATTCGGGTTATCCAGTCTATTATTGGCCAACTTTTCACATTTTTTCCTTAGATGGTTTCAATATCTATTCGTTGTTTCTTCGCATTTCTTTATGAGTCATCTTTTTAACATATCATGTTTTGCTATTACTATAAAACGTCCTTTAAATACGTTTATTTATTAATCAAAATCTTAATTTGATTAAATTTGAATAACTTAATTTTCCGAGTTATTTTGGACTTATCCAAAATTGCTCTTCCAGTCAACCTTGATCTCTAAAACTGCTGTTGTCGAGTAACTCGTTTGCTAAACAATTTTGAAAATCTTATAGTTCTCAATGTCAATTTCAACTTCCGTTAGAACCTCGAGTTTAAAATAATCCTTAATGATGCTAATACTTGAGTTGAAATCGCCTCTTAAAGTAGTTTCGAGACTATTCTTACAGGTCTTGTAGCCGTTGTTCAGGTCAATTAAACAAGAGTTTACAAACGTCACAATCTGAATTAAATTCAGGATTCTTGTAGTTTACTGTCATGTCTACAACTTTTATGAAGACCAAATTTTATTTTGACATTTTCTTAATGTTCGAAATAGTCCTTAAAGTTGGCTAGAAGCCACACTTTTATTCCTTTGTTAAATTGTGGTTTCCGCTTATCTTTAAGCTATAGCTTCACTTATTTCGTATATTCTTTTAACATCTGCACTTACTATTCCGTTATATCTTCTTAAAGTATAATCCTTAAGAGTCAAGTTATCGTGTTTGTCTGAACCAAATAACGCATAACGATCATCTTAGACATTACCAATTTTAGCGTTTCTTATATTTCTCACACATGATCGTGTACTTAATTATCCTTTCTTATTTTATTCCCTTGATGACATCGTGGTTATTCAATTGTCACTTCATGTTTTCCTAAATGAATCTCATGAAGTTGAGTGCGTGTCAGGCACTGCGTTTTCTTATACACCGTCCTCCTTCACCTTTCCAATCTGCTTCCCGTTATTTGTAGCGGTATCCTTATTTACTTCTTAAATAACCTTGCCATTAGATTAAATGTTCCTCATTAGTACTTCGTTCTATCTATTCCTCCGTGTTGCTGTTTGGGAGAAAAGTCTATCTTACTCTTCTCGGTCCTTAAGTTATTTCGTATCTCGTAACATATCCATTATCTCCATTCTCGTATTCATCTACCTCAACTATCGACGTTAATCCTAGACTTTTATCACATCTTTCTCTCAATTTCATTCGCCAATCGTTTGCATAACATTGAATCTCTCTCTGTTATTGCTTTTTCCTTTCGTATCTTCATATCCTTACTACTCGTCATTATCTCATCTTCTGTTCATATTTACATTACCAGTGACGTATTATCTCTTTCTCGTCAATTCCATGGTCATCTCATTAAAATATGGCTTAATATTTTATTGGGGTTTGTTTTACGATTCATTATCTTGCCTATCGATGATCTTTTATTATTTGTCACATAGTTTTACATCCGGGCTTACTTACAAAACAAATATGATTTCAAAATCTTTTGGCTGGCCAACTTTTCAATTTAAATACTCTTTTTTAAATCATTTGAAATCATTAGCACAATTGTAGCTCAGAGTGATGACACCTCTCATCACCAAAGAGTTGCTCGTTAAAAATCACGTTTCTTTGATGTTTATACAAATATGATGCATGATCTATATTTTCAAAATCATCTTTTGTATGAATTGCTAACGTGACCATGTTATGCCACATGCGATGTCTGAGCACAATTACACTGTTCAAATCATAAGGTTTTCATCTCTTTTATAAAACAGTAAGTCCCTCCAGACTACTCTCTTTGTGATTAGATATGCTTTTCATTATTAATTATTGGGTATATTATGATCTCGATATTACTGTTTAGATTATTCTTTAACACTTACTTAAGTGTTTCGCGACCAATACCATTCTTCTTCAATCTGATGGCTAAAATTTTAAATAATTATTTTTTGGCAAATAGTATAAAAAAAAACCCTCAAAATTACCCAAAACTACAAGACATTCCTTTAATTTATTTTTGACACAAATAAACCATCACAGTTCTAAAAGCGAACAAAAACCCCCTTCCATCCATAACTTTGACAAACAAACATTAAATTGGTGTTGTGGCACTAGGAAAAAAGTTCAAAAACACTCTTAATTTATAAAATACTTACCAAATTCATATTTCAATTTTTTTTATTATTTCACCCTCATAAAAGATTCAAAAATACCCTTAACTTAAAATACATTTAACCAAACCCTCTTCTCTACTAATTTTAAAAAAAAAAGAAATAAAAACATACATTTCCGACCTCTTTTCGGAAACCCACCGCCGCTTTCTGTCATCGTCTACCATGCAAGAGCAGCTGAAGCTGGTCTTCCTTTGGGGAAGACAGATCTGTCTTCCCCATTGCAAGACCAGCAGCAACTGGTCTTTCATGGTGGAAGACGATCTGTCTTCCCCCATTGAAAGACCAGTAACAGCAGGTCTTCCATGGGAGACGAGCTGCTTATTTGCAGAAGAGGGCAGTGGTGGAGTGCGGCGACAGTGCCGAAAATGATTAATTTAATTTTTGCTAATTAATTATAATTAATTAGGTTTTACTAATTAAAATTTAATTAATTGAGGTTATTATTTTTTTAATTGAAAATAAAAAATTATTAATTTAGAAGGCCCGCTGTCGTTTGTTCCGGAAGTGTCGGATTACAGTTGTACAATTTTTATTTGATTTTAATAAAAAAATTAATTAGAGTTAATTAGGAAGAAGAGGGTGAAATAATGCAAAAATATATATAAGTAAATATTTGGTAAGTGTTTTAAAAATTAAAGGTATTTTTGAATCTTTTATGAGGGTGAAATAATAAAAAACAAATTGATATATGAATTTGGTAAGTATTTTAAAAATTAAAGGTGTTTTTGAACTTTTTTTCTAGTGTCACGTCATCAATTTAACGTCTGTTTGTAAAAGTCATGGACGGAGGGGTTTTTTGTTTGATTTTAGAACTGTAAGGGTTTATTTGTGCCAAAAATAAGTTGAAGGGATGTCTACTACTTTTGGATAAACTTGAAAGGTCTTTTTTGCCTTTTGCCTTATTTTTTTATCTCAACATTATCAACAAGTGTTGAATGTCGTACCATGAATTTAACAGTCGAGAGTTTAATGAAATTCATCTGATGACTAAAATTCTAGATAAGTATTTTTTTTGTCTCAACATTATCAACAAGTGTTGAATATCGTGTCATCAAATTAACAGATGAGATTCTGATGAAATCCATCCGATGACTAAAATTTTAGATAACTATTTTTTTATTTCAACATTTTATCAACAAGTGTTAGATGTCGTGTCACAACTTTAAAGGTCGAGATTTTTGATGAAATCTATCTGATGGCTAAAATTCTAGATAAGTATTTATTTATCTTAACATTATCAATAAGTGTTATATATCGTGCCATCAAATTAACGGTTGAGATTTTGATGAAATCCATCTGATGGTTAAAATTATAAATAATTATTTTTTATCTCAATATCATCAATAAGTGTTGAATGTCGTGCCATGAATTTAACGTAGAAATTTTGATAAAATCCATCAGATAGCTAAAAATCTATATGAGCATTTTTTTTATCTCAATATTATCAACAAGTGTTGAATATCGTGTCATCAAATAAACAGTTGAGATTTTGATGAAATCCATTCAACGGTTAAAATTTTAGATAATTATTTTTTTTGTCTCAACATTATCAACAAGTGTTGAATGTCGTGCTATGAATTTAACGGTCGAGATTTTTATGAAATCCATTTGATGGCTAAAATTCTAGATAAGTATTTTTTTTTATCTTAACATTATCAACAAGTGTTGAATATCGCGCCATTAAATTAACGGTTAAGATATTAATGGAATTCATCCGATGATTAAAATTTTATATATTTTTTTTATCTCAAAATTATCAGCAAGTGTTGAATGTCGTGTCATGAATGTAGCAGTCAGAATTTTGCAAAATCTATTTGATGGCTAAAATTTTAGAAAATTATTTTTTTTATCACAACATTATCAACAAGTGTTGAATGTCGTACCAAAAATTTAACGGTCGAGATTTTGATGAAATCCATCGGATGGCTAAAACTTTAGATAAGTATTTTTTTATCTCAATATTATCAACAAGTGTTGAATATCGAGCCATGAAATTGACGATTGAGATTTTGACAAACCCATCTGATGGCTAAAATTCTAAATAATTATATTTATATCTCAACATTATCAACAAGTGTTGAATGTCGTGTCATGAATGTAACAATCGGAATTTTGCTAAAATCTATCTCATGGTTAAAATTCTAGATAATTATTTTTTTATCTCAACATTATTAACAAGTGTTGAATGTCGTGCCATGAATTTAACGGTCGAGATTTTGATGAAATCCATTGGATGACTAAAATTCTAGATAAGTATTTTTTTTATCTTTATATTATCAACAAGTGTTGAATATCGAGCCATGAAATTGAGGATTGAGATTTTGATGAAATCCATCAGATGGCTAAAATTCTAGATAATTATTTTTTTTTATCTCAACATTATCAACAAGTGTTGAATGTCGTGTCATAAATTTAACGGTCGATGTTTTGATGATCCTATAGCTAAAAGTTTAGATAAATATTTTTTATCAACAAGTGTTGAATGTCATGTAATCAAATAAACGGTTGGGATTTTGATGATATCCATCCGATAGCTAAAATTCTAAATAATTATTTTTTATCTCAACATTATCAACAAGTGTTGAATGTGGTGTCATGAATCTAACGGTCGAGATTTTGATGAAATTTATCTGATGGCTAAAATTCTACATAAGTTTTTTTTATCTCAACATTATCAACAAGTGTTGAATATCGCACCATCAAATTAACGGTTAAGATTTTAATGAAATCCATCTGATGGCTAAAATTCTAGATAATTTTTTTTATCTCAACATTATCAACAAGTGTTGAATGTCGTTACATGAATGTAATTGATGGATACCGAATCCTACTGTAAGTATAATGGAGCCGAGTTGCAGGAGATCTACTCTCAGGTGACACCGGACTCCCCCTGAAGACCGAAAAGGTATGAAGGAGATGCCGAATCTTTAAGATTCGGTAACACGCTAATAAACACCGAATCCCACATGATCCGCCAAGATCGCGTCAGGCCCGGGATTCGGGTAAACGACTAAATATGGAAATCTTGTCCTATTTGGACACAAACACTACATATGGAAGGATAAGCTCTACTTTAGGAAGATAAGACTATTTAGGAAGACGTTCCTAAATAGGACTCTTATCAGATTAAGGTAGATCCCGACAAATCAGGAGAATCTCTACGATACGGCCGAATCCCTACAAAGTAGGATTCACCTGCCTAATACAACTCTACTAGGTATATTCGACTACTATAAAAGGAGCACGAGGTATGCCTAGAATCACAATTACATTCATATACTCAAAACACTGCTCAAAGCTCTAGACTGACTTTAGCATCGGAGAGTTAATCGGACAACCACCGTCCGGTTAGCTTCTACCCTGTTTTGCAGGTTCACTCACCGGTTCAGAAGGCAGACTCCATCAATTGGCGCCGTCTGTGGGAAAAGCTTAACTAAACTTCAAAAGAAGGAGCTTTTCTGAACTCGAATACAAATCTCATTGAAGAAGATGACTTCTGAAAGAGTAAACCTGAAGGACCAAACGTCACAGAGAAAACGAAAAGCAACAGAACTCTCAACTCCTCCTCCAGTAACTTTTGACGGGGAGGACTTCGGGAGAATAGCTGAAGAGCACAACGAAGCTCTGGTAGTGGCCATGATCATCGAACACTGGAACGTTGAGAGAATCCTGATCGATGAAGGAAGCGCAATAAACCTAATAACAAAAAAGGCCTACGAAAGCCTAGGAGGAGACCTAGCGGAACTAAAAAGAAATGCCACGCCTGTGGTAGGATTTGGGGGCTTGCCAATTAAGCCCAACGGAACAATTACTCTCGACGTCAAGCTAGGAAGGACAAGGAAAAGCGAGGAATTACCTACACGGTTTAGCGTCGTAGAAATCGACCTGCCATACAACGCAATACAGGGGAGACCATTCCTCCACGACTCAGCTGCCGTGACAAGCATAAAGGCACTAACCATGAAGATACCGACGAAACAAGGAATTATCACGATACAAGGAAACCGAGCCGAGGCGAAAAAGTGCTATGAGCAAGCAATAAAAGAATCAGGCGAAGCAATGGCAATAGAAGAAATCCTTAATCACGACATCGAAGAAAAAGAAACAGCACCAGAAGGCGAAACAAAGAAACTCCAACTCGACGAGGAGAAAAGAGTAAATCTCGGCGCAAACATGAACCCAAAGATCGAAAGCGAAATCACGGCCATGCTGAAAAACAACGTCAAAACCTTCGCTGCTAACGCATCAGAAATAGTCGGAATAGACCCCCAAGTCATTACTCATGATCTAAATGTAGCAGAAGCGGCGAACCCAGTGAAGCAAAAGAAAAGGAAGTTCTCGGAAGAAAAACAGAAAATAATCGCTGAAGAAGTAGAAAAACTGGAGAAAGCAGGATTCATACGAGAAGTCCACTACCCCGAATGGGTAGCTAACGTAGTGATCGTAAAGAAAGCCAACGGAAAAAATAGAATGTGTGTGGATTACACCGATCTAAACAAAGCGTGTCCTAAAGATAGCTACCCTCTCCCAGATATCGATCAACTCGTGGACTCTACTGCTGGACACGCGATGTATAGCCTAGCCGACGCAGCTCAAGGCTACCACCAAATTCAGATGAAGGAGCAAGACCAAGAAAAGACTTCATTCACCACGGAGGGAGGAACTTACTGCTACACGGCAATGCCTTTCGGCCTGAAAAATGCTGGAGCAACATACCAAAGACTTATGAATTTCATGTTCAAAGACGAGTTAGGAAAACGAGTCCAGGTGTATGTAGACGACCTAATCATCAAGAGCGAGAAGGAAGAAACCCATGCAAAAGATCTTGAAGAAACATTCAGCATACTGAATAAGTTCGGAATGAAGCTGAACCCTGACAAATGCACGTTCGGCGTACAAGGCGGGAAATTCCTGGGATTTATGATATCTCAAAGAGGAATAGAGGCGAACCCCGAAAAGATCAAGGCAATTATGGATATGAAGGCACCAAGAAGCATAAATGAAGTTCAAAAACTCAGCGGGCGAATCACAGCGCTCGGTAGATTCATGTCTTGCTCAGCAAAAAGATGCTTGCCTTTCTTCAAAGCCCTCAAAGGAACACAAAAATTTGAATGGAATGAAGACTGCGAGAACGCTTTTGAAGAAATAAAGAAGTTCCTCGTCACCCCTCCATTGCTAAGCAGACCGCTGAAAGGGGAGACACTATACCTATACATCAGCACCACGCACGAGACCATCGGGACAGTGCTGGTAAGGGAAGAAGATAACGAGATGAAGCCAATCTACTACATTAGTCGAGTCCTGAAGGGCGCGGAGACACGATACCCCGAGATCGAAAAAATGGCACTTGCCGTATTGACCACAGCTAAAAAGCTGAGATACTACTTCCAAAGTCACAACGTTGTGGTAAGAACAAATCAACCATTGCGAAAGGCGATCCAACGACCAGAAACCTCCGGAAGATTAGTCCACCGGTCCATCCAACTCAGCGAACACGACATAAGATACGAGCCTCGCCCGACTCTGAAAGCACAAGCTTTGACGGACTTCGTAGCAGAAATAACTCCAACCGAGACTGGCCAACCCAAACCAGCCTTGGTATGGGAACTCCACGTAGATGGAGCGTCGAATGAAAAAGGAGCTGGAGCAGGAGCCATCCTCAAAGGACCCGAAAAAATCAGGATCGAATATGGAGTAAACATCCAATTCGCCGCCAGCAACAATGTAGCTGAATATGAAGCCCTAATCGCAGGCCTCGGCCTCGCATTAGAAATAAGAACGGAAATCCTAAAGATCTATAGCGACTCCCAGCTGGTGGTAAATCAGGTCAAGGGAGAATATCAAACCAAAGAAACAGGGATGATCGAATACCTGAGTCAAGTCAAAACACAGCTCCAACAGCTGGAAGCACAAGGAGGACAATGGGAAATCATTCAAATCCCGAGAGAGGAAAACACCGAAGCCGACGCCATCGCTAAATCAGCGTCAGAACTCGGAGATCTATTCACTAAAATGCAGCTAAAGGAAATTCTCGAATCACCAAGCACCAGAAAAACAGAAGTCATGGCAATCGAGGAGGCCGACTCCTGGATGACTCCACTGATCAAATATCTAGACCGCGGCGAGTTACCAACAGACAAAGTCGAAGCCATTCGCACCATCAGAAAATCTGCCAACTACTCTTTTCACAATGGAGTTCTTTACCGAACCTCATTAACTCATCCATGGTCTAGGTGTGTCTCGCCTCAGACAGGAGAATCCATCTTAAAGGAAATCCACGAAGGAATATGCGGCGCGCACGAAGGAGCAGTCACCATAGCAAGAAAAACAATACTCCAGGGATACTACTGGCCGACCATCAAAGAAGACGCAAAAGCATTAGTCAAGAAATGTGATAAATGCCAAAGACACGACAACATCAGCCGTGTACCGGCAGTGCCTCAAGGATCAATGGAAAGCCCATGGCCGTTCGCCACTTGGGGGATTGACATAGTTGGACCGTTCGAAACGGGAAAACATCAAGTGAAATTCCTAATCGTCGCAATAGAGCACTTCACAAAATGGGTAGAGGTAGCACCTGTCGCAACCATCACCGCAGCCAAAGTAGAGGAATTCTTCAAGAACGAAGTAATATGCCGATTCGGCATACCCCACACTGTAATAGCAGACAACGGCAAACAATTCAATTGCAAGCGGTTCAAGGCATTTTGCAAAGGACTAATGATCAATTTGAAATTTACTTCGGTGGCGCACCCTCAGACAAACGGAATGACAGAAGTCACCAACCGAACCATAGCACAAGGAATAAAAAAGAGACTTTTTCAGTATAAGGAGAACTGGGCAGAAGAATTATACAGCATTCTATGGGCATACAGAACAACTCCTAGAAAAGGAACTGGCGAAACACCTTTCAGGCTCGCCTACGGCACTGAAGCAGTAATTCCAGTAGAAATTGGTATACCCAGTATCAGAGTAAACTATCTAGAAGAAGAAACCAATGAGGCTAGAACAAGACTATGTCTAGACCTACTAGAGGAGAGAAGGGATGAAGCGGCAGCCCGAGCCGCTACATACAAGAAGCAAGCTGCAAAATACCATAACAAAAGAATGAATTTTAGAGAATTTCAAAGAGGCGATCTGGTCTTACGAAACGCGGAAGTTGGCAGAGGAAACGCAGGAGTAAAGAAAATGCAAGCTAATTGGGAAGGCCCCTTCATCATAGAAGAAGCTACTGGCAAAGGCGCATATAGACTAAAGACAATAACAGGGTCCATGGTACCCAGATATTGGAACGTAGAACACCTGAGAAAGTATTATCAATAAATTCATGGCTTGTACTTATTTCCATTTTTGAAATAAAAGGCGATTTGGCGAAACAAATCTTATAGGCTCGCTCGAGACCTAATACATACAATTTAACAAGAGTCGTTTGAATCTTAGTTAAAAAATAATTTAGACTCGTCCGAGTCAAATAAATAAAAGGATCCATTCGGACCTACAAATAAATTACACCAGCAGAAGTTTAGATTAACTTCTCAAAATAACAAACGAGTTTAGATTAACTCTACAACTAAAGAAAAGCAATGGTCAAAAGATCATTATATTAACAGAAGCAAAATTACAAAGGATCCGCCTACGATCCAATACAAAAATAAGGCAAAAGCAAAAAATACAAAAAAGAAGAAAATAAAAATTAAGCCTTCTTCAGAGCATCTTGCTTCTGCTTATCAAGCTTCGCCTTCACCTCCTTCGCCAAAGAAGCAGGATCCAACTGATTGACTCCAGAAAGATCGACGCCTGGATTCTGCTCCCGCAGCTTTGCCCCGATCGCCAACCGGTACTGAGTCATGACTTGGGAATAAAAGCTCCTAGAATCACCCAATCGCCGGCGGAGACGCTCCTCTTCTTTCTTCAGATCATCCCTCTCCTTAGTGAGAGCACCTGAAGAAGACTGTAGAGAATCGACTTCCTCGGACAAAGTTTGAACCCGAGCCTCTAAAGCGGAAATCTCCCGAGTCTTGGCAGATACGGAAGACCTCAGCTGCTGGATCAGACCAGTCGCCTCGCCAGCCTCCTCCTCCATCTTCTGTCTCTCGGAGAGCCAGGATTCGGAATCCTTCTGAAGCTTCTTCAGTTGATCCACCGCATCCCTTCGGCGGCGCTCCAAAACAGCGATGGACTGAACCACCTGAGAAAGAAAGCAACAAATAAGAAAAAAAAAAAGAGAAGCAAATCATAATATAAAACAAAAGAAAAAAAAAAGCACTCAGCCAAATTATCGCCATGTTCGCGATCAATGGACTCAATGTCCTCTTTTATCATAATATTCTCCATGCAAGCATGAAGAATGGCGACGTTTGAAAGTCGAAGCGGATCCTGCGCGTCCGCCCAAGCCGCAAACCGAGGTGCCTCCTCGAAAGACACCCCAGAAGATTTCTTCTTCTTGGGACGCTTGGCAGAAGCTCCAGCCTGGTCCTCAGCAGGACGTTTCTGACCGCCGGTAGGCAACCCCTTCAGAGAAGGAGCTGATTCCTTCGAAGGAAGCAAAGGCGACTCAGAAGTCGCAGCAGGAACTTGATCGCCGGAAGCAAGACCAAGATCCACCGGATTAGGTGTTGGATCCGGTACGGCGATCGAAGACGGATTAGGAACGCCACTGGTGACCTCGCCCATATCTACAGTCATATCGACATGAAAATTGTCAAGCAAATGTTCAAGAGAAGTCGACATCCTACAAAACAAAAACATAACAACAAAAGATTAGAAAAATACCTTCTAAAGAAAGACCCGCCAAAAGTATTTCACGGCGACTCAAATACTGTTCTAAAAGAACGCTGTACTTGGGCTTGTCAAAACGACAATCCGACAGCAAAGACAGGGCGAAGTCCTTCTCCCCATCATCCAGATCAGGTACATTAGTAAGCGAAACCTTACTAGAAGTAAAACTCCGCGAAAAAGAGGAGAAAGAAGAGTGCTGAACCAAGAAAAACTTAGGGGTCCAACCCTTCAAAGAAGAAGGAAGACTAAAAAGAGATCGATTCGGTCGACCACCAGCAAAAATAAATTCCTCACCCTTTCGGCGGGAGAAAACATAAAAATAATTAAAAAGAGCAAGCGAAGGCTCCTGCATCCGAACCCTACACGATTCCATAAAAGAACAAAGAAGGCGAATCGCGTTCGGATGCAGTTGACCCAAAGGAACACCTAAATTATGACAGACCTCTACGATTAAAGACTCTAAGGGAAACCTAAGACCCGCTAAAAGCTGCTCATGAAAAATTACTATCTTGGAAGGCGAATCGGTGCTATGATTCGCCCGACACGATTTTGCTGGTCTCAGAATAACATACGACTCAGGAAAGTCAAATTCCTCGGCATACCCAAGTATCTGCTCTCTTGACAAGGAGCTCCGGGTATATTCTAGCTCGTCACGAGCACCCTTCGCCCCCTCAGTTACTTCTGACATTTTAAAATTTTTAAAATGGGGGGGAAACACGGAATGATGATGAAATTAAAACTCTAAAAGATCAAAAGAAAGGAAAAGACGAAGAACAAGACGAAGAACAAGAAGAACAGAAGGAATAAAATCAAAATTGAAGAACTACCAGGAAATTAAATTAGAGAAAAGGTAAAATACCTCGCAAGCAAATACGCAGGATCAAAAGAAAGGTAAGGAGCAACTTGAAAACGAGGAATCTTGACAGCAGAAGAAGGAAACCCACAAAAAGCTTGAAGAAATCGAAGGTTAGCAGTTGCAGAGAAAGCAAAGGTTGAAAAAGAAAGAAAATGAGCAATTATATAGCCTGAACCAAAGAAACTGAAAAGACGAGATCCCATAATTACAAATAGCGCACGAAGACACTTGTCATTCATCCAGTCATAACCCTCTACTGATGGACAACACGTGGCAACACAGAATCTTACTAAAGAAGAAACGTCACCCACAAACATATGAAACGACTCGCCCGGAATACAAAACGACTCGCCCGTATAAAAGAACTCAGCTCCAAAAAAGCTAAAATCCACTAAGGCATAAATGCCAAACTACTTCAGCTCACTTGCGGGGGGGCTAATGATGGATACCGAATCCTACTGTAAGTATAATGGAGCCGAGTTGCAGGAGATCTACTCTCAGGTGACACCGGACTCCCCCTGAAGACCGAAAAGGTATGAAGGAGATGCTGAATCTCTAAGATTCGGTAACACGCTAATAAACACCGAATCCCACATGATCCGCCAAGAGCGCGTCAGGCCCGGGATTCGGGTAAACGACTAAATATGGAAATCTTGTCCTATTTGGACACAAACACTACATATGGAAGGATAAGCTCTACTTTAGGAAGATAAGACTATTTAGGAAGACGTTCCTAAATAGGACTCTTATCAGATTAAGGTAGATCCCGACAAATCAGGAGAATCTCTACGATACGGCCGAATCCCTACAAAGTAGGATTCACCTGCCTAATACAACTCTACTAGGTATATTCGACTACTATAAAAGGAGCACGAGGTATGCCTAGAATCACAATTACATTCATATACTCAAAACACTGCTCAAAGCTCTAGACTGACTTTAGCATCGGAGAGTTAATCGGACAACCACCGTCCGGTTAGCTTCTACCCTGTTTTGCAGGTTCACTCACCGATTCAGAAGGCAGACTCCATCAGTAATAGTTGAAATTTGGCAAAATCTATCCGTTGGCTAAAATTCTAGATAATTATTTTTTTATCACAACATTATCAACAAGTGTTGAATGTCGTGCCATTTATTTTTCTTATCTCAATATTATCAACAAGTGTTAAATATCGAGACATGAAATTGACGATTAAGATTTTGATGAAATCCATTAGATGGCTAAATTTCTAGATAATTATTAATTTTATCTCAACATTATCAATAAGTGTTGAATGTCGTGCCATAAATTTAACGGTCGAGATTTTGATGAAATCCATCCTATAACTAAAAGCCTAGATAAGTATTTTTTTTTATCAACATTATCAACAAGTGTTGAATGTCATGCAATCAAATAAACAGTTGAGATTTTGATGATATCCATCCGATGGCTAAAATTCTAGATAATTATTTTTTTGTCTCAACATTATCAATAAGTGTTGTATGTCGTGTCACGAATTTAACGGTCGAGATTTTGATGAAATCCATCTGATGGCTAAAATTCTAGATAAGTATTTTTTTATCTCAACATTATTTAAAAGGGTTGAATATCGCGCCATCAAATTAACAGTTAAGATTTTAATGAAATCCATCCGATAGATAAAATACTAGATACTTTTTTTATGTCAACATTATCAACAAGTGTTGAATGTCGCTCCATGAATGTAACAGTCGGAATTTTGCAAAAACTTCTGATGGCTAAAATTCAAGATAATTATTTTTTTATCACAATATTATCAACAAGTGTTGAATGTCGTGCCATGAATTTAACGGTTGAGATTTTGATGAAATCCATTGGATGGTTAAAATTCTATATAAATATTTTCTTTATCTCAATATTATCAACAAGTCTTGAATATTGAGTCATAAAATTGACGATTGAGATTTTGATGAAATCCATCCAACGGCTAAAATTCTATATAATTATTTTTTTATCTCAACATTATTAATAAGTGTTGAATGTCGTGTTATAAATTTAACGGTCGAGATTTTGATGAAATCCATCTGATGGCTAAAATTCTAGATAAGTATTTTTTTTATCTCAACATTATCAATAAAAGTTGAATATCGCGCCATTAAATTAACGGCTAAGATTTTGATGAAATCCATCCGATGGCTAAAATTCTAAATAATTTTTTTATCTCAACATTATCAACAAGTGTTGAATGTCGTGCCATGAATTTAACCGTTTGAGATTTTGATGAAATTTATCTGAGAACTAAAATTCTATATAAGTATTTATTTTATCTCAACATTATCAAAAAATGTTGAATATCGTGCCATCAAATTAAGCGTTGAGATTTTGATGAAATCCACCTGATGGCTAAAATTCTAAATAATTATTATTTTTATCTCAACATTATCAATAAGTGTTGAATGTCGTGCCATGAATTTAACGGTCGAGATTTTGATAAAATCCATCCTATAGCTAAAAGCCTAGATAAGTATTTTTTTTATCTCAACATTATCAATAAGTGTTGAATATCATGCAATCAAATAAACGGTTGACATTTTGATGATATCCATCCGACAGCTAAAACTCTAGATAATTATTTTTTTATCTCAACATCAGTGTTTTAAAAATCAAACCGGTGACCAAACCGGCGTGACCCTCGGATTCCGGTTCAACCGGTTCGACCGTTAGTGGAAGCGAATTAAATTGTACTGTGAGCGGTTGATAGTTTGACACTTTATAAACGTTATTGTATCCGGACGATTGACTGATCCCATTCTAATAAAAACTGACATTTCCTTCTCTTTTTGAATAAAGTGCAATGCTTACCTAATCTACCCTTATTCTTTTAAAACCTTCAAAAGAAAACCCTAATTCCTATAATCTCACCCGCCTCCTTTTTTCTTATTCTTCTATCTTCTCTTAACTTTTGAATTCAGTGTATAAAATTCTCTTTTTCATATTAATTGTTCAAATATACCTTCTTTTCCAAAAAAAAAAATTAAATTGATAATAAATATTTAATTTACATAAATTGTTTTTAAATAATTTTTTTTAAAAAAAAATAAAAAATTCGGGCTCCTCCTCAAAGGAGGAGCACGAGCTGCTCCTTCCCCCATGGAGGGAGGAGCAGCTGCTCCTTCCTCCCATGGGGGAAGGAGTCTAGCTCCTTTCCTCCATGGGAGGAAGGAGAGCTCCTTCGGCATCAGAACGATAAAAAAAAATTAAAAAAAAATTAGCGGGTTCGATAAATCGGGGAAGTACGATGGTACGCCGAAAATATTTTTTTTAATAATTTAATTTGTTATTAAAATATTTAAAAATAATAAATTAAAATATTTATTTGAACATTTTTTAAGTTGGAGGACTTATTTGTATTTTTTAAGATAAGGAAAAATATGGTGGAACCCTTCTTTTTAGTTGTTATTAACATTTTTATCCTTAAAAAAATTATATAGTCAATTGTACCCTTTTTGGGGTAGAGACGAAAATGAAAAATCAAAAAAAGGGTACAAATGAACTTTTTCCTAGGTCATGGTATAAACGAAAAAATATTATAAGTTGGATTTTTTTTAAGTAATTAGACCTTATTTTTATTAATATTCTTTTAATTCTAATCCATAAAAAGTTATGGATGTCTAATTAATCTTTAAAAATTAAAATCTTCATATTCTCTTCCTCTGTATAAATTGGGTTTTGCAAAGATACAGCTGGTTTATATTTTATAAAATGGTAATGATGAATTTCTTTTAAAATCGCCATTAAAATCAGTATATACAAAAATTTTATGATATTGTTTTTGAATCGGCCGGTTCAACACTCTAGTCCGGTTCGCGGTTTTTCGGTTCCTTCCGGTCCTTTCCGGTCCTATCCGGTTGGACCAGATTTCCGGTTCTCATGTGGTAATTAAACCGGACAGATGGTCGGGTCCCGGTCGAACCGGTCGGTCCGGTCCGATTTTTAAAACACTGCTCAACATTATCAACAAGTGTTGAATGTCGTGTCATAAATTTAACGGTCGAGATTTTGATGAAATCCATCTGATGGCTACAATTCTAGTTAAGTATTTTTTTTTATCTCAACATTATAAACAAGTGTTGAATACCCCGCCATTAAATTAACGGTTAAGATTTTGATGAAATCCATCCGATGGCTAAAATTTTAAATAATTTTTTTATCTCAACATTATCAACAAGTGCTGAATGTCGTTCCATGAATGTAACAGTCTTAATTTTGCAAAATCTATCTGATGCTTAAATTCTAGATAATTATTTTTTTATCACAACATTATCAACAAGTGATGAATGTCGTGCCATGAATTTAACGGTCGGAAATTTGATGAAATCCATCTAATGGCTAAATTTCTAGATAATTTATTTTTTTATCTCAATATTATCAACAAGTGTTGAATATCGAGTCATGAAATTGACGATTGAGATTTTGATGAAATCCATCTGATGGCTAAAATTCTAGATAATTATTTTTTTTATCTCAGCATTATCAAAAGTGTTGAATGTCGTGCCATGAATTTAATGGTCGAGATTTTGATGAAATCCATCTAATGGCTAAAATTCTATATAAGTATTCTTTTTATTTCAACATTATCAACAAGTGTTGAATATCGTGTCATTAAATAAACAGTTAGATATTTTGATGAAATTCATCTGATGGTCAAATTTTAGATAATTTTTTTTATCTCAACATTATCAACAAGTGTTGAATGTCGTGTCATGAATTTAACGGTCGAGATTTTTATGGAATCCATCTGATGGTTAAAATTCTAAATAAGTATTTTTTTTTCTCAACATTATCAACAAGTGTTGAATATCGCGCCATCAAATTAACGGTAAAGATTTTGATGAAATTCATCCGATGACTAAAATTCTAGATAATTATTTTCTTTATCTGAACCATTATCAACAAGTTTTAAATGTCATGCCATGAATTTAATCGGTCGAGATTTTGATGAAATCCATCTGATGACTAAAATTCTATATAGGTATTTTTTTTATCTTAACATTATAAACAAATGTTGAATATCGAGCCATCAAATTAAGGGTTGAAATTTTGATGAAATCCATCCGATGACTAAAATTCTAGATAATTATTTTATTATCTCAACATTATCAACAAGTGTTTAATGTCGTGCCATGAATTTAACGGTCGAGATTTTGATGAAATCCATCAGATAACTAAAATTCTAGATAAGTATTTTTTTTTATCTCAACATTATCAACAAGTGTTGAATGTCATGCAAACAAATAAACGGCTGAGATTTTGATGATATTCATCTGATGGCTAAAATTTTAGATAATTATTTTTTATCTCAACATTACCAACAAGTGTTGAATGTCGTGTCATGAATTTAACGCTTGAGATTTTGATGAAATCCATCTGATGGCTAAAATTCTAGATAAGTATTTTTTTTATCTCAACATTATCATCAAGTGTTGAATGTCGTGCCATGAATGTAATTGTCGGAATTTTGCTAAAATCTATCCGATGGCAAAAAATCTAGATAATTAGTTTTTTTATCTCAACATTATCAACAAGTGTTGAATGTCGTGCCATGAATTTAACCATCGAGATTTTGATGAAATACATCCGATGGCTAAAATTTTATATAATTATTTTTATCTCGAGGCGAACGTTATTCAACGAAGCCTCCAGATCCGCAACATGATTCTCCTGCGCCCGAAAAGAACTCTACAACATCCTGTTTTTCCCGCTGATCGAGCTGCTTCTTCAAAGAGGTGGCGGTCACGGTCTTCTCGCGAAGATAAGCTTTCAAGGATTCATTAGAAGCCTTCAAAGACACAATCTCCTCCGTTTGACGATGACTTAACCCCCGAATCCTTTTCATAGCCGCGGACATCTGATCAAATTGAGAATTAACTTCTGACCGGGAGTTCACATAGGCGAAAAGGCGAGTCTGGTCGTCCTCTAACTGGCGAACATCATCAAGCAAGTGAAGGGCATTAACATAAAGAGAGGACGCACCTCCAAAACCAAGAACCTTCCAAAAAAGGGTCAGTGGACATTGGCTCCGAAGATATGCGGACAAGGGCATTGCGAATATGGTTGGATTCCAAAGGAGAGCCCTTTGAAAGAATAAAGTTGTCCCGATCAACGACACCACCTTTTAGAACGCATGTAAGTGAAGAGCACTAACATAAAGAGAGGGCACACCTCCAGTACCAAGAACTTGCCCAGAAACGGTTAGTGGACATTGGCTCCAAAGATATGCGGACAGGGCGTTGCGAATATGGTTGGATTCCAAAGGAGAGCGCTTTGAAAGAATAAAGAAGTCCCAATCAACGACACCACCTTTGATAACAAATATAGAACGAGGAAAATCCCAACGCGGACGAGAAGCTGGTTCCGAAGAAGAGTCAAAAGAACCAGTAGCATGACGCTTCTTTGTCCCTTCTCAAGAAATCAAAGGAAGGGAAGCGGACGACGTGACCGTGGGAGAAGACACCACCACAACAGATACGGAGTCAGTAGGAACAGAAGATATAGCTCCAGAAGAGGGAACAATCGACATAACAACCGAAAGAGAAGTCAGAGAAGTAGCAGAAATGGGAGGACGAAGACCGCCAGCATAAACAGAAGGCTCATCCTCATTATCGGACAAAAGAGAGATAAAAGGAGTAGACGGTCGATCAAGCAAAGGAAGATTAGGCATAACAGTGACCTCATCATCGCTCAACATACCCGCATCCATAGCGTCAAAAATATTCCTGTCCATTCTGATGAAAGAAAAAAAAACAAAAGCAACAAGAATTGAAGAGAAAATTCTGAAAGAAGTAAAGAAAAGAAATGACAAAGAAGATATCTATTTATAACTTTTCCCAGGAAGGTAAAAAGGAGAAAACAAAGGGATAAAAGAGGCAAGAACATAAGTAATAAATGGCAATAAAGCAACCGTAACCACTGCTGTGCTATGACGAAGATGCACGAGCAACTCAACCGTCAAAAGCAATCAAGAGAGAGAAGCACGATGTGCGAAAAAAGAGGAGAATTCAAAAAGACAGGACAACTGTAACGCACCACCCTACGACGATATAAATACAAGAGAAGGAAAGAAGAAAATTACACACAAAGAAGAGAGAAGAAAGAGGAAGAGTCAAAGAATGATGACTTCCTGAGCACTTTGTAGTTTATTTGGGTTGGGTTAAACAAAACAAGGCAAGCAAAACAAGCTACAGAAAAGCACAGGGAGAACCCAGAAATAGAGAACGAAAAACAAAAAAGAGGGCAGCTCCGACCATTTTAGTTGCTTGTTTTGGTTCTTCTCATACGTCAAGAACCGAAACAAGCTACAAAAATGAGCGAAGTGAACCACGAAACGAAGCAAGTCACCAAAACCAGGGGTCACTCTCAGACACAAGCGGACAAGATAACACTAGCAAAAGAGAAGCAAAAAATAACACATACGGTAACATAACAACAATAAGAAAGTACAATAAGCTAGACATAAACACCCAGTCATCGTAAGAACTCATGGGGGGATTAATGATGGAATAAACATAAATGAAGGAAGTAAAGCGCTAAGCCATAAAAATCCCACACCAGATAGGAAAAATGGGCGCGCTGGGAGCACTATAAAAAAGACACAAGGGCACATGCCTAAAAGGTACGATAAATATCTAAAAACCATACTTTGTTACTCGAATAGATCCTTACTGACTAGAGTTTCAGAGCGAATGAGGGGTTTGAGACCCGCTGTTTCCGATTCTCTTCTCTTTATTTCCTTTTCAGGACGCACGTCAAATATCCGGATCCATCACTTATATATATATATATATATATATATATATATATATATATATATATATATATATATATATATATATATATATATATATATATATCAATAAATATTAATTCATGAGTGGATTTTAAATAGAGGTATCTATAACAAATATAAAAGTGTATTTGCGGGGGGAACACTTCCATTCACTGACAAAAATACCCTTTACATATTTGTACTTAACAAATAGAAAGATGACATTCCTAATCCATAGGAAATATATTAAAAATAATTATCGCAGTAGCTACTATTATGTATTAAATTCCTAATCTTAAAATGAATTGTGCAACAACTATCATTATTTGTTAAATTCCTAATTCTAATAGGAATTTCACAGATATATTACTATATATAAAAGAATATGACGAGTTTCATTAATATTAAATAATCATATTATTTCCTCAAAAAAAAAATCATATTATAATATGTGTATTAAAGCTTTGATATTTTTGATATTTATTAATTATTTACAATGAAAAATAATATAAATTTATTTCAATCATATTATCATTTTTTGATAACAACAATATCAAAAATTAAATATATTGCTTAATTCTAACTTTTTAACATTTCTAATAAAAGAAATTAAATTTTTTTAAAATAATTAAACAAAACAAATAAAAAAATACAAGTCTAATAAAATTTAAATAATAATATATTATTAAAAAAATATACAATTATAATATTAAATAACGGGTCATATAGATCAGTGTTTTAAAAACCGGACCGGACCGGCCGGTCGGACCGGTTGAACCGCAAACCGGCCAGTGGTCCGGTCTGAAACTGCAAAAAACCGAATTTTTTGGGTGGACCGGTTGAACCGGATTGAACCGGTAAAAACCCAGATCGGACCGGATTGAACCGGTATTAAACCGGTGAATCAGATTTTTTTTTAAATTTTTTTAATTTTATTAAACCGGTTTGAACCGGAAACCGGTGGCCTCAACGGTTCGGCCACCGGTTCAGTTTTTAAAACACTGATATAGATATCGTTAACGTGCATAGCACGTGGCAAAAAAACTAGTCATAGAAAATTTAAATTTAAAAATTTTACTTTTTAGAAATAGATAAGAGTTATGACATTATTTTTTGAACAAAGGGTCAACGCGTCTTCTGAACTTGTGACATATGCTCAGTTAACCCATTTCTTATTTTTTGAGCAACTAACCCCAAAATTCTTCATTTTTAGGTCAGATCACCCTATAATTTATATTTTTATTATAAAAAATAGGTTTAGGATAATTTTATCACAACAATTAGAAAACTTTCTAATTTCTTTTTTGCATCCCTCACCTCCGATTTGTATTTTACGCGTTTTAAAAATACAATTATAGGATAATTTAGTTTAAAATGAAGAGATCTGAAGTTAATTGTTCAAAAAAATAAATAAAAAAGTTAAGTAATCAATCACAAGTTCGAGGCACATTGACTTTTTTCTTAAAAATAAATAAACAATTGTATTACGATTGAGGGAGTAGTAGGTTCAATTCCTACCTCCTCCCTAATTGTATAAGAACACGAACAAAGGGTTAATTTACCCTCTCAACTTGGCACGAAATATCAAAATAGTCATTTTGGAGGATTTTTAAGTCAAACAAACCCATGAATTTGTCAAATTGCATCAAATCATATCCTCTTTCATTTTTCCCCTCTCAACCCGTGTTTGGAACACTCTCCTGGTTAAAGGTATAAAATACTCCCTATTATTTTAAAAATTACAAATTAATACCTAAAATGTGACAAAAAAATTTTTTTTTGAGGAGGAGCAACTGCTCCTCATTAGCTCCCCCGGCGAGGAGCACTACTCCTCAAGAGCAAACCTAGATGGGTATGCTCTTCATCATGGAGATGATGGGTCTGTATTGGGTCTGCTCTTCCACGATTGAAGAGAAGACCCATTCATCGTGGAACACACCCATATGAATCTGCTCCGGCAATTTAACTGAAAAAAAAATCTAGTGAAAAAACCAACGACAGTTTCCGGTGAATGCGGTGGTCGGAGGTGGAATGAAGCGGTGGAAAAATGAGGGGTGAATTGATTTGATTTTATAAAGTTTAGGGGGGGGTGATATTTCCACGATGAAAACACAAGTTGTGGGTTAATTTGATCCAAATTTCTTCAAAATGACTCATTTGATATTTCGTGCCAAGTTGAGGGGTGAATTGATCCTTTCTTCAAAAAAAAATGTTAGAAGTGAGGAAGATGTGCAATATTGACCGATTTTGGCAATTAAGACTAGAATGAAAGTGACGTGGCACATTCAGTCACATTTCCACTTCGCCTCTCGTATTTTTCTTCTCCGTTTCTCTTTTGTTTTCAGCGTCCAAAACCAGAGAAATCCCGCCATGAATCTTACGTCCATCTCTTCTTTCACCTCTTCAAATTCACTTTTCCCTTTTAAATATAACCACCAAATTCCCGCCAAATCACCATCTTCCCTGAAATTCTCATCAGGTAATTAATTAAGTCAAACAGATTCTGTTTTTAATCATTTTTATGGATTGTAATTTGAAGTTGATTGTTGAATCTGCAGGTTATAGACTTACTTGGATCCAAAAGCTGCCTACCAACACCATCACCTGCTCTTCCAACGCTCAAAATGTACATTACTGTGATGTTTATGCATTTATTTATCGATGTTTGATGAGTAGATTAGTTTATCCATATTGTTGTTTCGCAGAGGTTCAATAAGGTGGAGGAGAAGAGCGTTTCTGTGATTTTGTTGGCCGGAGGGACGGGCAAACGAATGGGTGTATGTTCTTTTCCATTTTTATTTGAATTCACTTCTGTTTGCTTCTCTAAACTTAATGTAGTATCGCCCGAGGCAGAAAGCGCAAAAAAATGCTCGCCTGACTGAAGGCGCCTCGACTGGCGGGTGTAGAGGCGCCATCAGTCTTTGTTGCCTCGCCTGACTGCCTAGGCGCACCAGGCGAGCGCCTTTGACTACACTGGCTATCATATACCATCATCATATACGCTAAAACAAGATATGAGTAGAGCAACTGAGAATTGGTACCAAAATTATGTTATCTACACTACTTATCTTATGTTATCTTTGTGCTAATAGGCAAGCATGCCAAAGCAGTATCTCCCACTACTTGGCCAGCCAATTGCTCTTTACAGGTAAATTTTCACCATTTATTTCAACTTGACTTTTACCAATCTCTTTAATTAACTTTTTGAAGCTTCAATAGGCCCTGATTTGGTGAACAAGGACAAATAACAATATTCATTTTTTAATGTGATCCTAAGAGAGGACACTTGTGTATAACAAAATTTCCTAGGTTTGACAATTATAAGCAGCTCCTATTTAGGTGCATCGTTTTCATCTTATTCGAAAATACGCGGTCTCATATTTCAAAGAAATGAAGCATTAGAAACATCAACACAAAGAATTGAAACTCTACCTAAATAATTTGACACGTTTGAGATATTGGATTTTTGACAGCCCACTTAAGAAATTTCAGGAATGACAAACTCTACATCAACAAGGTTTGATGTTTGAATGTCAGACTAATCTTGTTATGTCCTTTTAGAGGCTCAAAGACGAATTTCCTATTTTCAAGATGAATCAGTGTGATTTCTTCTTTAGGTTTCTGATTTAATTCCTCAATATCATCTTTACGTTCCACAATAACTTCTTGCTCATAAACCTGCTCTTAAATACTGACAATATTTTCTTCAGCAAGTTTTAGTTCTAGCGGTTTCAAATCATCATTAAGAGGAGTATTCTTTTTATTATCACAATCTATTTCATCTTCAGTAATATCTCCTTCATTGCTAGTTTAGGTACAACCTTTCTCTTTTGATGTTTAGCTCTCTGCTCAGCTTTCCATTTTCATGCTCTTCCTTAGTCTGCTCATAGAATCTCTTAAATGTTTCATGCACGGCCATCCTCTAGATTTTCTAATATAAGATTTAATTCATTGCTTTCCTGATATTCTTGCCACATTTGGTCAGCTCCCTTTATCATAATTTACAAGAACTCCTCCGTAGAAGACATTTTCTTCACATTCTTCTCTTCTCACAATTCCCTCCCTCCCGTGTTTACTCTCAAAACAACACTCAATTGTGTTTGCACACAAAAATCAGCACAAAATGTATTAAAATAACTGACAAGATTTATATTTATACTTCTTTTATAAATGTGGAATTAAAATAAAAAAACGAACAATTAGAAGACAAACATGAAACAACCTAATTTTATAGCCAAATTCTACAACTAGAGGAGAGTGATAAGATATGAAAGTATGAATATCACAAGTTAATCCTAACTTGCTAAGTTGAAAGAAAAGTTTCTTACAAGAGAAAGTACTCAATTCTATTTGAAACAAATTTTTCATTCATTCTATCCTTTACAAGAAAACCTGTTTGGTGTACAAAGGCAAAGACTAAAGGTATAACAAAAGGCAAAAGATTCTATTAGCATTCTAGAGTATGCTTTTAAGAAGCCATTTACTACCTAGGTACATAACTCTACTTGTAGCTACTACAAAACAATGGAATTAATGCATCAAATACAATTAGCTTGTAACTTCTCCACTTGTGCTTTTATTATGTGTGTAGCAACTCAATGATGTGTTTCTTTATATCTTGAGAAGTCATATCCTTTTGGCATTTATCTTGAACTTCTGTATAAGAAAAACATAAAATCTAGCTAATTCTAAACCCAAAATTACAATAAAAAGACAACCCAACTCTGTTTGGACTTGCACTAATATATTTTGAATTAAAACTCATAAGACATTTTAAAATAGTTTAAACTAGTTACAAACACTTTAAACTCAATTAAACACTCTAAACCTCACCAAAAAAATTGTTCAGTTGAATCTTCATTTTTCCTCTGAATATGAGCAAACTTAATTATAAATGAAACTTGAACATAAGTGGCCTCTCTTAAGATCACATCAATATTGGAGCAGTCTAAAGCAAATATAAGTTTGATTGGTAAGTAGTGCATAATTAACTGAATGCGATGTTGTGGCTGTATTCATTTAAAACTAACAGATTTTAGCATGGCCTGGTGCTGCTATGAGCAGTTAGGTTTGACTTGGGAGTTTTCCTTGGTGGGGTTAATTTTGATCTTGACACATGAACTGGTATTTGTGTCCAATAATATGCTTTTTGAGACAATTTGACCTTGTTTACGTCTCTATACTGCAGAATCTCATAATTTGATTTTCTAACTCTGGATTTGGCCAACAGCACTATAATTGCTTTTGCAATGTTCTGATTTTGGCAGTTTCTACACATTCTCAAAAATGATTGAAGTGAAAGAGATTGTAGTAGTCTGTGATCCATCCTACAAAGACGTTTTTGAAGGTTATCATTCTCTCTTCTATCTATATGTGCGTGCTTGTATTTGTACGTTCAAGCATAGGAGTGCATGTGCACACCTGCATATACATATCTAGTATTAATTTTAAAGACATGGATTCCGCTTTAGTTCTCTTAAACCTTTTTATTATATGAGAACTAAAGTAATAATTGGCCTTCTCAGATGCCAAAGATTACATAAACGTGGACCTCAAATTTGCACTGCCTGGGAAGGAGAGACAAGATTCTGTACACAGTGGGCTTCAGGTACACAGAAATATCTTTCAATTTAGGCTTTGTATCCTTCCTAAAGGCATGCTTAATTGTATTGCTTTTGTTAAATGCTCAACATTGACATATAGTTCATTTATTTGATTTCTTGCCACGCATTAAAATACCTTCTACATTATGTGCTTGAGCAAAAGAGACAAATCCTGAGATGGCAGTTGTAGAATGTTGAAGGTGGTCCTTTCCCTAGTTTCGGTTAGGGCCTATGCATCTAGTAGCTTGATAATTTACATGTAGACAAATTATGGCCAATAGACAAGCTTTTTTGTTACTTAATGTTCTTTTGTTGACTACAGTGGATATAAGGTGATGTGGAACTTATTGTTTTATTGTTAAAAGATTGATGTAGTAATGATGCTAGTGATTGAATATTAATTACTTGTTGTGGTGGGAAATAACTGTTTTCTTGCTTGTTAGATTCCATCTTAAAACCAATTGGTATTAAGTGGAGGTATCCAACTAATATTTAAACACATCCATTCACACACACAACCAATATGGGATTTCCCACTTCAACATTCCCCACATGCGTAGCGTGTCCGGGCCGAGCAACAAATCTCTCCTCACTCTTTGCGTGGGCCGGGCCAATTCAAATTGTGCGAATGGATAAAACTCTGATACCATGTCAATTTGGTTGAAGTATGCCCTAATGAAGTAGGGTTTCTGATATTTATAAAGGCTGATTAGCCAAAACAAGGAAATACAAGCTGTGCACAGCTATATTAATGCCTATAACCTAGCTGTTGTACATGGAAAGAAATCAATAATATTAACATAACTATATATAGAAATCAGACCTAAATCAACAATAATAATATAAGGAAACTATCATTAAAGGCAATCTATTTCTGATATTTATAAAGGCTGATTAGCCAAAACAAGGAAATACAAGCTGTGCACAGCTATATTAATGCCTATAACCTAGCTGTTGTACATGGAAAGCAATCAATAATATTAACATAACTATATATAGAAATCAGACCTAAATCAACAATAATAATATAAGGAAACTATCATTAAAGGCAATCTATTGACATCACTACTTTCTGACTATAGTGATGCCGATTATGCTGGTTGTAGCGACACACGCAGGTCTTCTATTGGTTGGTGTATGTTTCTAGGTGATTTCTTGATCACTTGGAAGAGTAAGAAACAAGACAGAGTCTCTAAATCTTCGACAGAATCCGAATATCATGCCATGTCCCAAGCTTGTTCTGAAATCTTATGGCTTCGTGGCTTACTTGATGAACTTGGTTTCCCTCGGTCGCATTCCATACCATTGCGTGCTGATAATACAAGTGCTACTCTTCCGCATGTTCCTAGTGATCTTCAGCTGGCAGATATATTTACCAAGACCCTCACTTCCAAGTGTCACCATTTCCTACTTGGCAAATTGATGCTTCTCGATTTGCCCGCATCAATTTGATGGGGATGTCAATAGATTGCCTTTAATGATAGTTTCCTTATATTATTATTGTTGATTTAGGTCTGGTTTCTATATATAGTTATGTAAATATTATTGATTCCTTTCCATGTACAGCAGCTAGGTTATAGGCATTAATATAGCTGTATACAGCTTGTAATTTCCTTGTTTTGGCTAATCAGCCTTTATAAATATCAGAAATCCTACTTCATTAGGGCATACTTCAACCAAATTGACATTGCTCACTTATTTTTTACAATAAAGTGCCCGTTCCTTGTTGTATGTTCATATTCCTTACCATTCTTTCCATCATACCTCGAGTTACCTTTTGCTTTGACAACATTATATCTTGCTCTGCTTTTCTTTCGATCTTGTTCTTTCATTCTTTGTGATGGAAAAATAAAAATATATTACGAGAGAGGATCGATAAGGTATCATGGAATGAATAATAAGGAACGTGAACATACAAGAAGATATCCTCTCCAAGTACAAAAGGGATTTCCAAACACTTCTCACACCATTCATGGAACACAAAATCTGAAAAATAAATATTAAGAAAGAAGAGCTCTTCTGATCTCTTTTATGAGTATAGTTGTGCTGTTACCATTTTTGACAAATAAAGCACAATAGTTGAATTGTCCATATTTCAAACAACATATTGGCATAGTTGATCAAACTTTTAAGTATATTGCACAGTTCCTAATTTGTGAAATTTACAGTTCATATTTGCTGTCTTCTTCCCTAAAACCGTGATATTTTTATGATATAGAACTTTTTTTAATTTGAGAATAGATTATTACTTATATTGTTATGAAATAATCATGAGGTGGCGTCATCAAATACTTGTCTAAATAATCATTATTAGTGCTAAAAGGTAAAAGTATTTGTTCTATGATCATCATATACCACTTTACATTGCAGGCCATTCACTTGAGTTCTGAGCTTGTTTGCATCCATGACTCAGCTAGACCTCTGGTGTCAACTGAAGAGATAGAAAAGGTTTGTGTCCAAATTTTTATTTCTTGGCTTCAGCTGTTGCTTGTAAGGAACAGAAAAGTTGGTAGACGCTACTCTATTCACTGTTGGATCATTGTGTAAAATGAATTGTTAATCTTCGAGTGCTGTGTATCTTAGTTTGAGTAGTAGATCCTCCAATGTGTCTGAAAGATACAATAAAAGTCTGTTTATTTGTACAACGTTATTTAGGTGCGAATTCAAAATATTATAAAAGCTAACATTATGGGCTTTGAATTTACTCACTGTCCTTATAAGGGATTTAATGAGTCTAGTTTTAATCATGAAGCTCCCTTTTTATTCCCATCATTTTCCTTGTCAACAACTTTAGTATTTATGTTATGGAGTTAAGTTTCTAAATTTGTGATTAGGTTCTCAAAGATGCATGGGTAAATGGAGCTGCTGTGCTTGGTGTTCCTGTTAAAGCTACAATTAAAGAGGTATCTTTATCTTATCCTTTATTCAATTATTTTTTCCAACTTCTAAGTTACTTGTGCTATTTCAAAATTAAAACAATAGATTTTAAGGAACAAACTTGTAGTAACTTTGTGAATGTAATAAGATAGGAAATTTTCACCCACAGTCCTGACTTTTCATCAATTTTTTAACAAATGTCTTTTATTTCATTTTAAAACAAGAAAATTCCTGGCATTTAAATGTATGTATCAAAAAAATCCTTACTGTCACTTTTATACATTTTCATTTAGAAATGCTGACCGGTATATAACAATTTTTTTAAGGATAATAGCAGACATGGTGCTTTAGGACACAACACTGCCACTGGCCTATTTGTCTCAAAAAAGTTAATATTTTTTAATAGTCTTTTTCCCCTCTCTGATATTTTAGAATTTGCTACCAAAATATTTCATCGGGCCTAAACTCTTCTCCTATCAAGCTTATTTCCTAGTAATATTATTTACGGGGATAACATTTCCTAATATACTATTTACAACTAACAGTGAAGAAGCAGTTGTTGATGATAATATTGCTGTTTCATACTGATATTTCAGTTTAGACTTGCCTTTTCGATTTTCAATTTTAGCCTTGGTTCATCTCAAGAAAAGAAACATTAGACTTGGTACCTTTGATTCGAGTAGCTTTTGCATGGTTGCTGAAAAAGATTGCATTTTCCAGTGATGTACTGTGAATTTCAATTTCTGTTACTGTTTCTTTCTTTCCTCTATTGATTCCCGTAATGTTTGTATCTGTATATGCAGGCAAACAGTGACTCTTTTGTAGTGAAAACTTTGGACCGCAAAAAACTTTGGGAAATGCATACCCCACAGGTACAAACTTAAGATGATGAAGCGAAATTTAAAGAGAGATTTACGTAAGTTTCTTTTTTCTACAGGTGATTAAGCCCGAGTTGCTTAAAAAAGGGTTTGAGCTTGTCAACAGGTATGTTATGCTTTTTACTGATTCCTGGTAACATCTTTGCTGCAGCAAGTATTTTTGACAGTGACGATCAGCAAACAAATAAACAAATCTTTTACATCACATCTAATACATACATTCCTTCCGATGTTAGCTCACATTTTATGCTCTGATAACAATAGCTTGAGACATTAATAGAAATCGAATTTGATTTATTAGGATTTAAACCGAACTGGACCAATGAAATTTTTTTAACTTTGAAAATCAAACTGATTTTGGTTAAATAAAGGGAGTTGTGAATGGGAAAACAAATTCTCAATCTGGTATTTTTTTCAACAGAGATGGTCTTGAAGTCACTGATGATGTGTCTATAGTGGAGCACCTTAAACATCCTGTATATATAACAGAGGGTTCTTACACAAATATCAAGGTATCTAATGCTCCTTCTATATTTCAAAAGTAATTATCTAATGCAACAGATTTGTCACGTCATTTACAACACCTCTATCTTCCGTTTATATTTATTTTCTTATTTAAACAATCAATACACGTTTAAAGCAGAACCCGCATATTTATAGATATGAGAGATAGTACTGTAAAATAATATAGCACATCCGTTGCATGAAATAATTTTCCGTAGTTCAATTGCTATTGGATTTGCTGAATCCTTTGATTTGATTTGCAGGTCACTACACCTGATGATTTGTTGCTTGCCGAGAGAATTTTGAACATGGACTCTTAGACCATTTAGTTCATATAATTGTTGCTTGCAAAGAAAATTTTGAACATGAACTGATGGAAAATAAAAATAAATTTCTCTTATATATTATAGTTATTTCTTGATTGAAATTTAAAACAAACAGTAATAATTTAGTGAATTGTATTCTAAAATTTATATGAGAAAGAAGTTTTCCAAAAAAAATTTAAAAATTATTTTATTTGTTTAGGAATATGATTATTCTATTCTATATATTTTGTAATCGGCAAACTTAAGAGGACTTTTTATACGAAATATTGTTTTTTTTTTCAATATTTATTTTTTTACTAATTCTAAATCTTTACATTGCATGCTAATTTTTTTTTATACTACATTTTATATTAACTCTCATTTTTCAACATTTTTTTTTATTTTACTATTATATTACTGCACTTAATATTTATAAGGCAGAAGGTACAAAAAAGCCCTCGAGTTTTTTTCAAAAGTACAGATCAGCCCTTTTACTTTATCTGGGCACAATTAAGCCCCTATGGTTTTAAAAATGAACAATTAACTCCATATTATTTTAAAATCGAACAAATAACCCCTTTTAGTTTACTTTTGGGACACTTACCCTTCAAATTTTTGATAAATATTTTAAATATTAAAATTATTTTTGAACTTTTTTCTTATATGATTATGAGAGACATGTCAGCCATTAACGAGTGTTTCTAATGATGTTGGATGAAGGGTTATTTGTTCTATTTGAAAACAAAGGGGGCTTAATTATACCTCAAAAAAATAAAAGGGCTGATTTATACTTTTGTGAAAACTACGAGGGTTTTTTTATACTACTTTTTACAAAGGGGGCTTAATTATATTAACTCTCATTAAGCTAAGACCACATTTTATGTGAAATAAAATAAAAAAGTTAAAATTGAATTATATTGAGAAAACAAAAACTAATGTAAAAATAAATTGAAAAATTTAAATTAGTTAGTTTATTACATGTTGATTTTATGTTGATAATAAAACTAACAAAAAGTATCAACAGTCAAAACAAATCAAAATCCAAAATATGTCAAAAAAGTAAAGAAAATTTAACTTAAATATGTTATAAATAGGCAAAAGGTACAAAAAAACCCTCGTAGTTTTCACAAAAGTATAAATCAGCCCTTTTCCAATGCTAACATATCATTATCTATTCTTAGCTTAATTTTTATTTTTTTAGTTTATTTCATGACAATATTATCTTATTTGTCAATGTTAAAATCAAGAAAATATCAATTGGTTATCTACATAATATTAACATAAATTCAATATAAAATCAATAAGACTGTAACATTACAATAATTTATCAATCAACCATCATCAACAAATCGTACTGCAAAATAAAAAAAAACACAAAAATACAATAAAACATAGTAAAATGCAGCAATGACATATTTTTATTCCATAAAATCACAAAATTATTTTACATAACATGAAAAGATAATCTTTATATATGTTTCATGATGAAGAATTATTGTTATATAAAAAAAATAAACAAAAAGAAAGAAAATTGCAGATTTGAAACAAAGAAGAGGAAGAAAAGAAACGATAAACTTCAGATCTGATGAAATCAAAATAGAAATCGGCGAAAATAACGAGCGGAGAAAATGACTTCGACGACGAGATAAAGGTGGAACGACAGAGATAGAGTGTGAAGAACATATCTGAAAATGTCGATCTATTGGATTGATGGTGAATGGAGTTAATGATGAAGAAGAAAAAGTCGTGTGAAAATGTGAGTTGAATTATAGAGAGGAGAGATAAATATGAAGAGAGAAAATAATTATAATTGTGAGGGTTTGTTTAAAAGAATGGGTGTATATATGTGAACAGTATAAAATATATTATTTTATATTGTGTATTGTATTTTAGAGATACAAAAATTGGACCTGCATAAAAGTAAAAAGTTAGAGAAAGTTGATTATTTATGTAAATAGCTCAACTTAACATGGTCTTCTTAAGAACAAGTTGCTTAATGATGAAGGAATTTTTTTAAGATAATTTCAGTGATAGAAAAAGTGAACTGCTGAAATGAATATCCAATCCTCTTGTAATCCAAATCTTATTGAATTATAAGAGGGTTTAGTTTACCTATTTAAAACAATTTATCTCAAAAATTCTCTTTAACATAATACATAATTTTTTGCTACGGAGCCAAAAAATATATAAGATGTGTATGGGTGAATAAATGAATATGAATAAATATGGCCACTTCTATATTGATGGGAATCAACAACTGAGATTTTGAAGCATCATGATTAGTATTGCCTCAAATTGTCGAGCTCCGGTTTGTTAAAGAAAAAGAGAGAAAAAGTGATAAATATAAGAAACGTCATTTGTGCAGAAGGCTTAGCTCACAGACTGCGTTAGGCGGATAAAGATAAGCTAATCAGAGGTATCCGAATATCTGAAAATGCCCAGTGATCAGTTACCTGTTCTTTGCAGATGACTCAATCATCTTCACTCATGCCAACCAGCAAGCAGTCAGAGGTATCCAAAAAGTGCTATCAGAGTATATGGCAAGGCAAGTGGTCAACTAATAAATTATAACAAATCCGCAGTTTTTTTTAGTCAAAACATGGGGGAGGAAACTCGTAGAAGTGTGGCAGAGATGCTCAATGTCCAACAAATTAGTAGTGAAAGTATATACCTAGGATTACCCTTTTTTTATCATAGATCCAAGAAAAAAATCCTTTGGAGAAATAGTGAAAAAAATTCAACAAAAAGCTTTAGGTTGGAAGGAAAAATTTCTATCCTTAGCAGGCAAAGAAACCATGATAAAGGCAGTGTTAGCATCCATCCCGGTCTATTCCATGATGTGCTTCAGGTTCCCCAAAGCTATGTGCAACAGGATCAATAGCATAATGTCTAAGTTCTGGTGGGGAGCAGCGGGCAGAAAAGGAAGATTAGTTGGATTGCTTGGGATAGAATGTGCAAAAGAAAATGGGAAGGAGGTCTGGGATTTAAAGACTTCTCGGCCTTCAACCAGGCATTACTTTCCCAACAAGCTTGGCGGATAGCTCACAATCAGGATTTTCTCCTTTTTCAAGTCTTGAAGGGCAGATACTTCAAGAACTCGTCGATTTGGGCACATCACAAATATCACAATTCTTCTTGGGAATGAAACAGCTTGGCCTTTGGATTAAAACTCATTCAGAAAGGCAGACGTTGCCAAATCACCTCAGGGCAATCTGTAAAAATGTTGGAAGAGCCCTGGCTGCCTTCTGATATTTCTTTCACCCCTCGAGTTAAGGAAGATGTGGATCGAAGTTTAATTCCGGTGTGGGTTAACGGTCTATTCAAAAACCACGTCCGCTCTTAGAATGAACCTCTAATCTGCAATCTGTTTGTAGAAGAAGATGACTAGGTCATACTTTCAATTCCCCTGCCAATATCAAGATTCCCAGATAGGCTAATTTGACAATTTACACAGTGAGGCCAATACTCAATGAAATCAGGCTACTATGTAGCGTTAAAAAGGACCAACGTACAAACTTAAATTGATTCCAATCTTCTAGATTGTAAGCATTGTAAATTCTTCTGGAGTATGAATACCCCCAATAAGCTAAAAGTGTTTATGTGGAGAGTGTTTCTCAATGGTATCCCCACTGCATCTAATCTAAACCTAAGATTAGATGGAAACTTGCTTTGCCCTCGTTGTGGCACCAGGGAAGACAGGAACCATTAATTTTTTGGATGTGATTTTGCATGAAGAATTTTTTTATGTTCTCCCTTGGCCTCTTACAGCCTCCTGGAAGCTCCTTTTCAGCAGATTTGGGTCAACCTTTTGGATGAATTGAGTAAGGTTGAGGATAACAACTCTAGTGCAAATCTATTTTGTTACCTTTTTTAGGCTATATGGAAGGCAAGAAATTATGTTCTCTTTCAAGAAAATAACTGGTCTATTGAGAAAACAATTCAAAATACTCTAATATATCGAGAAGAATTTGATACAGCAGTGATCTGGAAGCTAGAACTCAAAATCAACATCTCTGAAACTCTCATCCTATGACTTTCTGGAGCTGCCCGGGATTTTGAAGCCCACCCTCATTCGATTACAATCAGATACGATGCGGGCATGTGCAAAAAGATGGGCTTTGGCTTAGTAGCAAGCCTAGCATTTGATCCAGATGGTCATTGTCTAGGGAAGTTCTCGTCCATCTTCAGGAACTTTTGGGATTCAGGTATTTTGGAATTTCTAGCCCTACGAAAGATTATGAGTTGGAGCATCAAAATGAAGTGGAATCATGTTATTTTTGAAGGCGATGCCATTCTTGTAGCACAATCAATCAATAGGGGGACTTGCTCCTCGTATATTCATTGAGGTACGTGTCAAGATATCTGGTGTATTTTACCGCTTTTTAAAAACTGCAAGATTCGACAAAGTGACAAAAAAAAGAGAGATTTATGAATTTACCTAAAAAAAGAAAATAATTTGACTTTCTACCTTAACATTCCATGATTTGGTCATTTTATATTTTTACTCTCCTTGTCTATAAGTAAATGATTGAATAAAGGATCTCTTTCACCCTCAAACTTGCGTCAAAGTATCAAAAAAGTCCAAAGCTGGAAAAAAGGATCACTTATACCCTGAACTTGTGTAAAACGGGTCAAAAACCCCCCTCCCCACTCTCACCTAAGAGAGTGTACTACACTCTCCGGTTTTTTATAGTGGTTTTGTTGCCCAGGGTAGTTTTTGATAGAAAAAAGTTTAAAATGGTCCTAATTTTTTTTAAACATTACAAATTAAGACCTAATAATTAAAAAAGTACAATTTAATCCCCATTATTTTAAAATCTAAAACAACAAATTAACCCTCTAATTTTTAATATATAACAAATTAATCCCCAAATTTTAAAATCTGAATTAACTAATTAACCCTCAAAATTAAAATACTCACAAATTAACCCTAATTTTTTAATATACATAAAAAAAATTAAATTTTTTTAATTTTTTTTAAAAATACAGACCCGCGGGTTTGTTCTTCTAGACCCACGGGTCACAGATCCTCGTGCGCGAGGATCTGTTCTTCACAAATCCTCGCGAGGATCTGTGTTACAGATCCTCCGGCGAGGAGGATCTGTTCAAGAACAGATCCTCAGGTGAGGACCTGAGGATCTGTTCTTGAAATTCCGGCGAGGAGGCTCCTCCTCCTTGCCGGAACGGAAAAAAAGTGACTTTTTTTTAATAAAAAGTCTAAAAAGACTCCTAAATTAATTAGGGATTAATTGTGATTTTATTAGATTTAATTGTGATTAATTAAGATTTAATTGAGATTAATTAGGAAATAAAATATTAATTAAAAAACCCACTCTCCAATTAAGGTGCCACATCAGCATAAGGGGCCTTTTGAGCCGGTTTTGACAAGTTCAGGGTATAAGTGATCCGGTTTTCCAGCTTTGGAATTTTTGATACTTTGACGCAAGTTCAGGGGTGAAAGTGATCCTTTGTTCTATCGCAAATGGTTATTGACTTATTATAAAAATAACATGGCACAGCCGTCGTACGGAATAAACACTTTTTTTAGTTATCAGAAGTACTGTTTGTTTCTGATAAAGTTTCAAAAAGATTTGAGTTACATGACTTTACTTTTTCCCACTTTCCCACTTTACTAGTCTTTTCGCCGAATGCTATCAAATTTGTTCTGATGCTCTTAATTTTTCTTTGAACAAAGGATCACTTTCACCCCTGAACTTGCGTCAAAGTATCAAAAAAGTCCAAAACTGAAAAACCGGATCACTTATACCCTTAACTTGTCAAAACCGGCTCAAAAAGCCCCTTATGCTGATGTGGCACCTTAATTGGAGAGTGGGTTTTTTAATTAATATTTTATTTCCCAATTAAATCTTAATTAATCACAATTAAATCTAATAAAATCACAATTAATCCCTAATTAATTTAGGGGTCTTTTTAGACTTTTTATTAAAAAAACAAATTCACTTTTTTTCCGTTCCGACGAGGAGGAGGAGCCTCCTCGCCGGAATTTCGCGCACGAGAATCTGTGAAGAATAGATCCTCTGTGAAGAACAGATCCTCGCTGGAGGACCTGTTCAATAACAGATCCTCAGGTGATCCTGAGGATCTGTGACCCGCGGGTCTGGAAGAACAGACCTGCGGGTCTGTATTTCTTAAAAAAAAATTAAAAAAAATTAATTTTTTTATGTATATTAAAAAATTAGGGCTGATTTGTTAATATTTTAATTTTGGGGGTTAATTAGTTAATTCAGATTTTAAAATTTGGGGATTAATTTGTTATATATTAAAAATTAGAGGGTTATTTTGTTGTTTTAGATTTTAAAATAATGGAGATTAAATTGTACTTTTTTAATTATTAGGTCTTAATTTGTAATGTTTAAAAAAAATTAGGACCATTTTAAACTTTTTTCTATCAAAAACCACCCTGGGCAACAAAACCACTATGAAAAACCGGAGAGTGTAGTACACTCTCTTAGGTGAGAGTGGGGAGGGGGATTTTTGACCCGTTTTACACAAGTTCAGGGTATAAGTGATCCCTTTTTTCAGCTTTGGATTTTTTTTGATACTTTGACGCAAGTTCGAGAGTGAAAGCGATCCTTTATTCGTTAATGATTTTACTCCAATCATATAAAACATGACATGCACCTTTTCTTTCTTTCTTTCTTTCTTATATGTATCTGATGTCATTTTTTTTATCTCTTTAACTTTTCAAAATAATATTTTATTTTTATAATAATATTAACATAATAATATTATTTTTATAAATTATTTGAATATATTTAGTATAAAAAATATTTCATTTTTTTATTTAATAATTATATCTTAATTTTTTTTTATATTTTTAACAATCTCCCTATTGTAACATTTAAAAAAAAAACTATCGTGGTATTATCATGACCTTATCATAACAATATCATTGATATAATTATGTAGATATCATCACGTTATCATCTCGTTATTATAATTTTTTATAATTTTTTTTCATGCATGTATCGTATTATTATTTATTATCATAAAACATTATCATAATATTATTTTCACATTATCATCTCGTTATCATAATTTTTTTTTTCATACAGGTATCATATTATCTTCACATTATCATCTCGTTATCATATTTTTTCTGTAATTTTATTTTCCATGTAGGTATCATATTATCATACTATTATTATAACTTTATTATTTTATTATTATCTGGTTATCACTGGTTATGAATTATTTTGTAATTATATTTTCACGTACGTTATCATTCAATTATCATACTTCATTATCATCTAGTTATCATACTGCAGTGTTATAGAACGATATAATAATATAGTGATATTAACATGATAATCAGACACTATTTTATCATACATTATTATAATGATACTGACATGATAATCAGAAACTGATTTAGTTATCATAACATTATCATTCTGTTATCATGAAATCCTTCTATAATTTTTTTTACGTACGTTATCATAACCTTATCATACTTCATTATCATAACATTATCACACTAGAGTATAACGATATGATGATGATGATGTAGTATTATTGATATGATAATCAGAAACTGTTTTATCATAACATTATCATAGATATTATCATGTCGTTTTCATAACATTATCATTTAGGTACTATAAAACATTATCATCTCGGTATCATATAATGATATTATGATAACAACATGATAATACAGTGATAACAACATGATAATCAATTTTTTTCTTTGTAGAATTTTTTTTGCAGTGTTATGATAATAACATGATAATACAGTGATACTCATATGATAATTGGATGCTAGTTTTTTTATAAAAAAAATTATTTTTTCTGCAGTGTTATGATAATCATATGATAATTAGATCTGTTTTTTTTTGCAGAAAATCGTTTTTTTCCATCATAACTTCGTTTTTCATGCAATAGATCTAAAATTGAAAAAAAATCAAGAGTAATTATTTAGATCTGAGTGTTAAAAAAATCACAATAATCACCATGAATTAAAGAAAAATTCGCTAAAATAAAAAATGAAAGCACAGTGGAGCAATTGTGGAATGATGAAAAAACGGCGGCGGAGCAATGAAAAAACGGCAAAGAAAAAAGAAAAAAAATGTAGAAGAAAAGAAGAAATAAAGAAGAAGAAGAAAATTGACGAAGAACAGAGAAGAAGAAGAAGAAGAAGAAGAAGAAGAGAGAAAAGAGAGGAAGAAAAAGAGAAGGAAATATAAAAAATGACAGTTGTTATATGATACGATAAGAGTATAAAATATAAATTTAGAGTAAAAACTTAATAAAAAGTAGGTATAATTATAATAGAAAAATGTTTTAGAGTAAAAATATAAAATCATTAAAATGATGAGATATTTTCTCTATTTTTTCCTAATTGAGATAGGAAATTAAATTATTTTTAAAAATAAAATATTTATTCTAATTTTTTTCAAAAAGAACAACGTCGAAGCCCACAGATTGGCCCAACGGGCAAAAGCGGATTATGCTTTATTCCTCCATCCTATTCCCGCCTAGCTGGTGTTCCTTCCTTTTTATCTAACTCTATCTAGGAAAAAAAATGATCTATTTATCATTTAGTTTGTTTTTGTTTTGTTAAAATTCATTTAAATATCTTTTACTCATGTAATGCACTTGTCATTATTATGAAAATTAAATCAAAATTTAACAAAAAATAATAAAAAGAATATTTTCAAATATATATTTTTAGAAAAATTTAAAAATTTAAAAGTAACAAAAACTAAATAAATTTTTAAATATTTATATATAACTTATTAAACATTATATATTAGTAAAACTCTAAATTAATTCTCACTAATAAAAATGTACTTTCGGGTCAACCCATACCGAACCATATAAAAAGAAAGTTATTTTCTCAAAACCGAACTAAAAGTTTAAACATAATTTTTTTTCAAATCAAACTGAATCGTTGTTTTGGTTGATTTTTTGGTTCAGTGTTTTTGTGATCTTAGTTTGGTTTATATTTGAAACTTAAACAAAAATTGATGTCTAAAATTGAACAAAAGCTTTAATATTAAAATAACAGATCTGACGAATTGAAATGTTTTATTTTTTAAAATCAAGTCAAACTTTTATAAATTGTTTGATGTTGTTTTCTTTTAAACTGTTTGAACCCCTTGTAAACTGTTTGAAACCGTTGTATAATTTTGTTTATATGATAATAAATATGTGTTTTAAAAATTATTTGAAACCGTTTGAAACCGTGTTTGAAACTATTTGAAACCGTTTTTAATAAACTTTTAAGGAGAATAAATAAATTAAAAATTTACAGTTTTCTTTGTTTTTGAAGAAAGTTATGATCGTTGGATTTGAATTCCAAGTGAAATTTGAAGCGATTCGATTACGAATTAAAAATTCGAGCGGATCGGAAACTAAATTTGAAACTCACAATAAATTCTTAAAAAGTGATGATAGAATTAGAAAAATCAATCTATTTAATTGTTTATGACTGAAAATGTTGAATTTATTTGTTGAAATCATTAGTTGTTTTGTTTGGAGGAGGAGGAGGAGGAAGAAAATGAAACGCGCCGGAGTAGAAAAATATGATTAAGAAATGCTTAATTTTTTCTTCTTTTAGGTATTTTGCTAATTATCTCTAAAATATTCAAATCGAAGAGGACACATTGATACTATCGGCTTTTCAGTAGTCTATTATTATGGTTATGTTTAGTTTAGAACTTAAAAAATTAATATCAAAAACCAAACTAAACAATTCAATTTTTTTATAATATCAAATTAAACCAATTTTGGTTTAGTTTTTTTAATTTGGTTCAATTATTTTGGGTTGGCTTATAGTAGAACTTACCTGACAATATATTACGTTCAAAAGCAAACCAGATTACAAAATCAGTTTTTACAATACAAACTAACCAAACCAAACTAAATCAAAAAAAAATCAAGATTTTCCAAAACCAAATCAAATCGAAAATATTTTATTATGTTTAACAACGAAACAAACCAAAAAATTTAAAGATTTAGACTTATCATACCAAATTATGCCCATTAGTTCTGTTATTTTGGTTCCATTTATACTAAAAGAATTATGTCTAAAACCTAGCCGACCAAAAAATTAATTATTTTATAATATCAAATCGAATCAAACATGATTAAACTTTTGTACACCCCTACCTATTTTCATTCCAACACTAGTTTACTGAACCTAACATGTGAAAAATAATTATTCTCATTTATATTCCCCTTCGTTCTAATTCCAATTCCAATTCCTAACTTTAAACCAAATGCCCCTAAATGCATTTAAACACATTTCAATACATAGTGGAGTTTAGTATTAAGGAGGCATAAAATGCAATTGATAATCATGAAATGAAAAAGAAATAACGTAAGATTAACCTGTTTTTCTGTTCCCATCTCCGCAATGACAAATTTAAAGAGAGTACATAGCTGCTTCTTTTTCAAAAAATGACGCAGGAAAAGGATTCTACAATATTAATAAGCAGCAACTTCCCAAATGACTGGCTATAGCGTCTCTCCCCACTATGCTGCCTACCATTTTTCCCTTTTCGGAGAAGAAAGAAAGGAGATTGAGAACATAAGGAAAGCAACCCAAAGTCAGAAAAATCACAACGCAACCAGATCTGGTGTTTCAGATTCGATCGATACTAATGCCGTGTGTACTTTCTCCAGCCAACTATCCAGTCGATCTCGCAAGGATTCAATCTGTGGAATCCCCAGAACTCTTGGTTGCACCCATGAAACATGAACTGTTCCCTCAACTTGATCGATTATGCCCTCGATAAGATGGACCTGCAGCAAACTTCTGTTTAAACTAGAAAAAAATGCAAGCTTTCCATAGCACAATTAACAGTTTCAAATGACAAATTTTCCAGCTCGTCCTAATCATAATTGTGTTAAATTTCCTAATCCTTTTGGTATTATATTTTCATGCTATATAATGTTTTCTTAACAAGAATATTCAATTGAGGAATCCAAAGGCATCAAACCTCACAGAATACCTAGAATCAGATTCAATACTGCATCATAATTTTTGACATCAATAGTAACAAATCTAGCTATTTTCAGTGAACTGGTCATGCCACAAACATTAGATGTCAGTCATGAGATGATAGCTTCCAATCAAATAAAAAAATTACTAAATATTTTACATTTTCATTTTGTTCCATTGTTCACTTTGTTATTAATTTAGTTAGGGAGAAAAAACACAACAGCTATAAATTTCAAAGACTAACACCAATATCAAGAGAAAGGACTTACAGAAAGACTCTTCATAAGGAGATGCTCCACAGCCTCAACAGAAAGCTTTGTGCGCTCAGCAATGGCAGTTAGTGGAATAGTTCTATCTTCAGAAGAACGGCTGAGAGAAAGCATGTATTAGTCTTAGCTCAGTACTCATTAATACAAGAATGATATATTTTCCAAACTTGGAAGGTACAATTCACACGTAGAAAAGATCATTTAAGCTTAATAGAAGCCAAACATACCTAAAAATGATTTCCATCAGGCAGAGAATATTGATCTTTTCCAACAGCTTCTGCTCATTCTCAACTAGTGCTGGCTGTGCCCTCAAAGATGCAGTGTGCACGCGGCACAATTCTTGGTAGCGAACTAGATCACCGGAGTTGAATGCCTGAAGGATATAGTAGAGCCACTCGACTTGTGTTCCCAAAAGACTCTTAATCTGTAGAAGATATCTGGTCAATGTCCCAAACATACAATGAAAGATAAAGCCAGGAAATAATAACAGGCACAATGTTGGACAAAATTTAGAATGAACAAAGCATAATCTTTCGTCAGCAAACCTCATTTTGAAAAAAGAGCTTTGAAGCATGTATGATTTTCTTATCTCATTAGGGAACTCTAATTTATAGCTCATAACAACGACAAAGCTATAAATGCACAAGGCATTTTGACAAAACTTTTGCAAGGGAATAATAAACGGGAAGAAAGTGGAACTATCTGAGATCTAAGTATATCAGCTGAGCTGCATTACAAATACATTTGTGAGTTAAAACTCAACTTTGTGCTTGTGTTCAGCATGCAGCTGCCAGCACAGTGGCATGGTGTCTTATCATTATGTCACCACCCAAAATTAGCTACTTTGCAAATAAACAAAATAATCAAACATTCTTTTTAACACACCATACTCCAATGATTTTTAGCAAAAAATCTTTAATTTCTTCTGGTACGCTAGCTTAGATACCTCATAAATATTAGAAATCAGCTTCCAAAAAGGTATTACGTCTCATATTAGCAGCTGTAGCCACAAGATGATTCTCTCAAAGTTAATGTGATATTCACATTTAGCAACTTTAGGTTACATATGGGGCCACAGCTGACTTATACTAGTTTTAGAAGTGGTAATCACTGCATGTATACAACTTTTTAATGGGTAATAACCATAGTTGTTAAATCGAGAGTCGAATTGTGAATCGTGAATCAAATTGTAAGATTCAGTGTAAATTGATAAATATTAATTATATATAAATAATTTATATAGAAATAAATATTATACATACATTTTTTAAAATTTTAACATATATTAAGTTTTAAAAAAATTATCATATGAATTAGAGTGCTTACAGTTCAAAAGCCACTAAAAGGACAACCAAAACTTTAGATAAAGTACCCCACCTACACCTACACGTAAGAGATGTTACTGACACGTCATTTAATTTGACCAGAACTTTTTAAAAGATAACACATCTACACCCACATAATTTTGGACTCTCCTTTTTTTCTCTTTCCTCTTTCCTCTTCATCTTCAACCTCTTCATCCTCTTTTTTCTTTTTATGTAATATTATCTACTACCAGTGCAAACATCTGCTCTCATTTTCTTTTCTTCTTTCAATTGGAGTCTTATAACAATAAAATCTACAAATATCTTATAATTAATTTAGATTAAAAAAATTATCGTTGGAGAATTTCTTTTCCAGCTTTTACAGAATTGTTTGACTCATCAGAGACGGTCTAATTCAAACAATTCGGACTGATTCAAGATCAACTCTACCGTATATGCAATTCCCCTAGTAGATTCGACTTGTTTTCCTCCTGACTCGACTCAACTCGCGAATCGGGATGATTCTAACAGTGGTAATAGCTAAATGCAGTCACAACCACTTGGACCATCTACTCAATTAGCCATCTCAAGTTCGATGTGGTTTGTTGCTGAGGATAAACAGTCTTTGACCACAAAAGCTAAGACTTGAATTACATCATTACCTCTTCCCAAACCAAGACACATTACAGAGGTGACACAATGTAAATCAAGCAATAAGTGAAAAAACTACCAGTACTCAACAACCAAAGTTGCACAAGCAAATTCATCGAAAGATTGTCACGCACAGCAAATATGGCAGCATAATCAAAATTTGACCAACTTACAACTACCAGTGCAAGTTGGTATTTTGGGATCTTGAAACCGCACTATAACTCTAGTCCATTCTTCCTATAGAATATGCTCTACATTGTATCGTGTGGATATAATAGAAAATAATTCAGCCAGTATCTAGTATCTTCTAAGGGAATAATCTGAAGTCCTTCAACAGTATCACCCTTATGAAACATGCACCAAGAAACTAGATAGCATTTAGTGACAAGCAAATGAAAAACTAAATGATCTACACCGCTTCAAGAAACAAAACATTTGGTTCAACCAAGTGAAAAACACTTAATATCAGGAGTAGAATTTGAACATTGAAATAATTTAGTAGCACTTCTTATACATTAATGAGTTGAAGTTTCATCAACTATAATAGGACAACTTAAATATGTCAGAACCAAAAAAACCAATCCCCCTCCCTCCTCCCACTTCAACCACCCTATAAACATAACACCAGTATTAGCTAAAAAATAGGAACTACATACATGAGTAGCATTAAGAATCAAGTAAAACCTGAAAAAATTTCACACTGTCGCTGCTTGAAACAAGTCAAACAAAAGTCAACTAGAATATGACAGTTTAAATATGCAAACATCAAAACACCAACTTTTTCAACTCTCATTCAACTTCCCAAAAATCATTAAACTAATAACAGCCAAAAAAGAAGATTTACATTTGCACAACTAGTAACAACCTAGAAAGAAGAATTACATTTACATGACTAATATTCAAAGACAATGTACAGATGCAATGAAGAAAAACGAAAGATGAAGATACTCTTACAATTGGATGAGCAAGCAGTTCTCCAAAGTTGTAGATATTATCTCCCAAAAGCGCAGAGAGGGAAAGATCAAATGCCAAATCCTAAAATAGAAAATTAAACAGTCATATTAATTGTATCCAAAATGCACATTAAGATCAAATTTAAGGCATACTATCATGGAACTCATTCTACCAGAAGTTCATTAATAGTGGTTTGCATATATCCTAGCATTCCATGTCCACTTATGCAATACTTGTGATTTCCCTTTACAGAAGCTACATAACGAATTAAGAATCTCTCATTCATATTAGTGCTAATCTCTGAACAGACAGATTGCAAAGTGGGGCTCTGAACTCATTGATTAAACTGAGCATTGATACCTACATTCATAGTTTAGTACGTTTCTTGTAGAAAAAGTGGCCAAACTAATCTTAAGGTGGGAATCATTGGTAAAACATGATATCAGCTACAATTAAGGGGCACCATATATCTCTCATAGCCGCACAACAGATTAAGGTAAAACAACCCCTACATTGTTTTTAAAAACAGTGAGTCCTTACAGTTTAAATTTTTTTAGCCTTTTTGTTTTTGGGATTTATAAATGATTACACTTCAGTCCATCACAAGGTTATCTAATTCTCCTAGTTAAGCTTTGACATTTCAAAGCGAAATCTCTAAACTATCATATCATATAAATTGTTTCTGATAAATATAAGGCTAGTAGAAAGTCGAAGCACACGATAACGTTTAAAGAAAAGACATATTAACCTCAGAAATAATTATGATGATGCTTAGATCGTATCTTGAGAGGAAAGAGGTAGCGTGTATTCTTAAAAGATATCAGCAATTTTTGTATCCACATAAACTATGCATATCTTTGATAATAGGAACAAAAGAAGGTAGAAGAACAAAGCATTGGAAATAACATATTAGTTTACCAATATAAGCACATACCAGCTTGAACGAATCTGAGAGGGACTCCACTGATGTATAGGCAAGATAAAGAAGAGCGCTTTTGTAGAACTCGGCAAACTCTTGACGGTATTTATAGTACTGAGATGCAACCCAATAATAACTGGCATATACTGATGGATCAATATCAGTCATGCTCTCTAGTGTACTCTTTCCATCTTCTAGAAGTTTCTTGCACTCCTTTTGATCTCCTTGCTCTAGCTTCAAGATAGCTAATTGCATCTTAATGTAAAGAATGGGTTCATCGATGCGTAACTCTCGAGTTGCTACAAGCTTTTCAATTACTCCTTCAAGATAAGCGATGGCAGCTTCTTTCTCTTTATACTGCCGAGATACTATGACAGCAAAGTGCGCAAGCTTGAGAAGATTTATTTTGGTCTCAAAATCAGAGATGAAATTTTGATATAACTGTATCAGAGCATCACCAGTCTGCTGTACAAAATGGTACCATAATGAGTTTAACATACACATAAAAACTGATAAAATTCTCTTCTAAGGAACTTAATAACAATCCATTCAACTGAGGCATCCACGACAAACAGACGCCAAATAAAAGCCTATACATGGACATCCAAAAGTAAGCCTTTACTCTTCAAAACACAAGACTGTTTCATTTCAACTAGGAAAGGTCCAATAAAGCCAATGAAGGTTACAGAATTAACCTTTTTCAACTGAAAAAACATAAGACACAGTCATGTCCACAAATTGTTGCATCAGCTGAACTTATTACAAAAAAAAACCCCAATTTTCCCAACATAAATTCTGACACTTGAGTTAAAAAATTAAATTACAAATCCAACTTTGCGGCAATACAAAAACCCTAATTACACATAGCAACCAACATTTAAGACTCCAATTAAGAAAATAGCAGGTACCCATATTTCTCTAACTAGTAGAGATCCAATAAAAACAAGCAAACAGAAAACCTAATCAAAATTGAAAAAAAATCAGAAAACCCTAGGACCTGGAAGACAGCAAGAGCAACGAATTGGTCGAGCTTGAGAGTGAGCTGATGCCAGAGCTTCTTCTGATACAGATCTGCAAGCGAATTGTACCATTCCGCCAGTTCCGGTTGCGTATTTCTCAGTGACTCCAAATACTGTAGAGCGGCCATTGCTGTTTGTGTTTTCTCTTCTTTTCCAACTCTGCTTCTATTATGCTCCTCTCTGTCTTGACCATAAAGAAAAGAATTTTATTTTAGTTTTGTACAAAGTCTAAAAGAACCCCTAATTTTTTCTTAAATGTGCCCTTAACCTCTTTTTTTAATTTTTTTTCCCTCAACATTCTTTTAGGCAAAATTCATACGGAGCTCCATGTATTATGCATTTTTATTTCGGAAGTCTTTGTACACTTTTTTTGTTGACAATCGAATAATCTTTCATTAATAATAATGAGCAGTTACAGGTGTAAGAATTTAGAAAGAGTATAACCGTTTCTAATGACCTGGCATGCAATAAGATGTAAACCTTAATTCGCAGATCACCTTACAAAATAAAATCAAAATTACGTAAATGCTCTACCACAATAAGATCCAATCCTTCTTCTTTGTCTAACATAAAACTCACAAACTCTTCATAAAGAAACAAACAATCTTTCATAAAGAAAGAACATCAAAACTTTCATAAAAAAAGACAATCGCTGTAAAATAGTTATAAAAAAAAAACTAATATAACTTATAACGATTTCATCTTCAATCTTGAAATGTCTTGATCTATCTCTGATTCTTGATTTGTATATATATTGAAATTGATGTGCATCGTCAATAGATTTACCAACAAAAATAAAAAAGATAAAAAGAATTCGGTCATTTATTTTATTCTAAAGCGATAAAAAACGAAATGGCTACCGCTAACGGCAAAAATAAATCATTAACGGCAGCCGAAGCAAAAAATAAAAGAAGAGCTCTTGACGGCTAGTGTTTTCTATTTAGGAGAGAGGGGAGAGGAAAGACATCCCTTGTTGTGGTCTTTTACCCCCTGTACTTACTTAATTTTCAATTTTCAGGTCTTTTTTAGTTTTTTTTTTCAGTCCCTTTACTTACAATTTTTTTCCATCAAGTCACACAAAAGGACATAAAAATCGAAAATTCGATTAGTAGAGGGACTAGAAAAATAAAAAATAGTACAAAGACTAATGAAATAAATATGATATAGTAAATGAACCTTCATATGACTTTAGCCTTTTCTTAAGGGTGCAAATAAGCCGTAAACTTTAACACATTACCGGAAATTAGTTGTTTATTTAGAACAGGTAAACAAGTGATAAGAGAGTAAAGCGTCCAATGATGATTTGTTGAGACACTCGTCCAGATGACGAGTTAGCAATCCGCTTGTCAGAATTCAAATGGACTAGATTGACGTATATCGGCAAATTTTAAGGACATAGGCATATTTTTTACTAATAAGACATCAAAAATTCAAAGGAATTCTGATAAATGTCTAAAAAATTGGATTAATTACAATGTTTTAGAAGTTTATGAGTCAATTTATAAGATTGACCAAAATTCCCAAAACCTAACCTTAGTGGTCGTGAAGGTCGTTTTTATGCTTCCCGCCACAATCACACCAAAATAATCAAATTAAGTATCTACGCTCTAGTTCTTCAAAAATGGGTCGATCTACAACAATCTATACACTACTATCAAAAAAAGGCTGAAATCCGTCGGGAAACATGTCCCCGACGGATTGGCCGACAGATCAAGTCCTTCGGAAAAAACCCTGTCACTAAGTTATTAGTGCCAGGGAAGCCTAAAAATGTCAAAAAGGATTAGTAGCAAGTTTAAATCCAAAAATTAGAATTAAAATTCTAATTAATTAATTAAAAGCTAATTCTAAATACATCTACACTTATCACTTCTTTAAACATAGTTCAAACTCTAAAAGGACAAACCTGTAAATACACTTAAACTAACCCTTAAACCTAATTAGACCAATATAAATTCAGCCTTAAGCCAGTCTGGCTAAATGTGGCATACAAACCCTAGAAAATTAGACAGAAAATTCGGCCACCGCCCTAGAATAGCAAATCTGAATATTCCAACACACACACACACACACAAAATCACATCAATTTCGGTCCTAAAAACACTAAACACGTGTTAATTCTCCAAGAACGCAACATCCGCACGGATTCGAAGTTAGATTCCGCATCCATTTCGCCAGGAAACGAGTGAAGACTCGGACCGGTAATTTTGAGGACCCTTTATATGTTCCTTTGATTTTGCTATTAAATTGTATGCCATGAATATTATAATTGTTGTGATTGTGTAATTTAGGGTGTATGTTAGCTTATGTGTTAATTTTAACCATAAAATTACCATATTTAGTTTAATCATTAAATTGCCAAATTTCCATGAAATCGATGAAAAAGCATGTTAATTATTGATTTAATATGTTTAATGTGTTTTATTCCAGAAACCTAGTAGATTGTAGCTCCTAGGATGCATATTAGGTGTGATTTCGAGCTTGTTTGTCAGGAAAAATTAAATTCCGTACTTGCTGCCCCGAAATAATTTTTGTTTAAATGGGCTCTAAACACTCTGATAATGCTATATTTGGATTCCTTGTTCGATTTATGCGATTTTGACTACTTTTGCATGAAAACGGACTCGAAATGAGTGAGAACGAAGTAAAACAAAAATCCCAGAACTACTGTCAAAAACCATTGTCGCCGCTAGAACAAAATGGCGGCGCCGCCACTGTAACCTGCCGGTGCCAGCAGCTTAACCTGGCGCCGTGTTCTTTGTTCATCAGCATCTCTAGAATCGCTTCCCAGATCTTCCAAACTTTGATCTGAACTTCAAAACGTGTTTCTGAGCTCATCCAGACTCCGAAACAGGCCAAGTATGAACCCAGACGTAGCTAATCCAATGTACTTTAATATTATGTATTGTACGGGTCAGAAACGATGCAAAACGGACCCAGAAGTCCGAATATGTAACATAGTGTATAAACCGGGCCCACGAGCCCGAGGCCCTACAAACCAGCAACTTCCAGAGCCGATTTCGGGCTAACCCGAACTTGGAATCGACTCCGGATCAAACAACTAGAACCGCATCGACGAGACGCACAACTCTTGTGATCTGACCGAGAGCCCATTCTGACTAGACCAATGGCCAAAACCGCGCGAGTGCCAGGAACTCAAAGTCAACGAGGTTAAAAAGTATTACCTTGTATGTATATCAAACTGCCCCTGAGCATGTCAGCGATGTTTACTGCTTTTCAAAAGCATTCCAAATCATACAATAACCGGTTAAATGACTAATCACCTAAAATTGGCCCATTAATGCAATTCCAGCCCACCACTTGGACATCTTAGGACTAATACAAAAAAGTAGTAACGGTTGTCTAGGCTTTTCAAGACTCACCTGATAAAATCAATCAATCACACTTATATATTTGGTTTAGGCTTTGTGCATGTAATCAATCCAGACCAGCTAGACTTATGACTATTTGCTAGAAACCTTTAAGGTTAGATGTATGTTTAGGAGTACCTGCTACTTGCCTCAAATGCCAGTCCAGATCGAGTCATTTGTGGGTTAAACCTGTTTACACGCTTTCATACATGTTTATTTCCAGCTTTTATATCATGTGAACGGCATATACTGTTGAGGTGAGATAAATGCGAATATGTCCAGTAAATAAAGCCGGTAACAGATAAGTCAAGCACAAGAGTCTCGTGGAGGTCCATGAACCCTAGTCTTTGGTCTGACGCACGATAATCTTACTGGAGACGAGTAAGGTTAACTAGTCAGTTAAAATACATTTCCTAGTTGAAATAGGTGGCGACCCCATTTTTCAAACTATTTCCAGATCGAGAAGTCAGCCATCAGCCTTGGGCGAGCGGTCCCCCGAACCCCGCTCCGCTCACAGTGGCGACTCCATTGGGGATTAAAATCAACTGTTTTTAAAACATAAACATAAAAACGTTTTCAGAATTGTTTTCAAAAACGGTTGCAATGGACCTAAACCACACGGCTTGCGCCTTATCAATCACCGGCTTTATTTTCCAGACATATTCACACATGTTGCTTTGCATTAGAAATTTCTCTTCTCACCTACTCTCTAGAAGTCCCTATCCAGCCCCGATACTCATAACCAATCTCACGCTCTGGCCTTACACTCCATAGCCCATAACGTCTTATGCGGAGCAGTATCACTCACAGCCTAGTACCTCGGTCGTTTGTACTCGTGTTTGAGGAGATCTATCAAAGGTATATCTTTCTGTGGGAGCCTTAAACCGTTGTAACACCCACATTTAAATTGCATACAGTCATGCTCATACAGGGAATTCTGAGATTTGGTAAGCAGGGAAAGCTTAGTCCAAGATATATTGGACCATATGAAATCATTGAGAGAATTGGACCATTGGCTTATCGACTAGCATTACCGAGAGAGTTATAACATATTCATGACGTGTTTCATATTTCCATGTTACGAAGATATAGATCTGATCATAATCATGTGATACAAGAACCGAAGGTAGAACTCATAGAGAAATTGGTATACACAGAGGAACCTATAGAAATACTAGGAGCAGAGGTAAAGAAATTAAGGAATAAAGAGATACCGATGGTTAAAGTAAGATGGAGTTGTCAATCTCCAAAGGAAGCTACATGGAAGGTGGAAGAACATATGAGAAGGAAATATCCTTATCTGTTTCATGATGGTGGTAAGTTCTTAAATTTCGAGATTAAATTTTCTAAGGTGGGGAGAGTTGTAACACCCACATTTAAATTGCATATAGTCATGCTCATACATTCCATGCATTTCATTCATTTTGATGATCATGCATAAGTGTCATTCATAAGCATTTACGTGAGAATTTAAGATATGATTAATATTCTATTGAATTGAATTGACGGGAATCTCATTAATACAATAACGATTCTAAATGAGTATGAGATTGTGTAATGATAAACAAATATATATTCAAACTAAATTGGAAGGAAATTACGTCGGAAAATTAGGTTGATTTGAGTGGTTCGAAATGAAATTAACTTTGAGATTAAAATTGAACATATAAAATATTTCAAGGATTATATGAGATATTAGTATTGATTAATGATCTCATAAAATCAATCTTATTATTGCATGGATAAGCCCTAGCTAAATGATAAAAACAACCTCTTAACAATTTCTTCTTCATTTATCTAAAAGGAAAAGAGAAGAGAGAAAGAAATCATGAAAACCTAACCCTAACTCCAGCCATAACATCAAGTATACCTTAATCAAAGTTTGTATCAAGAAAGGGAGATATTTGTGTTTTGGTTGATTAGGTTAGTGTTCATCATCTTTTTGAAAGAAATATGCATATATCCGAAATTTTTCTCTGTTGTTTATCATAAACCGAGTTACACAACTCCGAATTGAATGATTCTTGAGTCTATGGAAACTATAATCAGTCTAATATAATTGTTATTCTTTGAGTTTTATCATTTGAAATTGTTATAATAGCCGAATAGTCCACACCATTTTGTTGCTCTGTCTGCCTATACAACCTGATAGGGTGTCACCAAAACATGCATATCTCATTGTATTGAGATCTAATTGGGCTGGTTCTTTTTGATATGTTTTATAGACTCATATACATATACCTCCACCAAAGGATTTTTCCAAATTACATTTATATTGATATGTGGATCACTTTGAAGATAGAGTATATGTTCTGTCTACTTGTAGAACAATAACTGCAACCTTAACGATTTGTAAAATTAATAAAATGAGTTATTCATGTCCAATTGATGCCATTTTTAATTATATGGATTCTTGAGAACGTTAACTAAAACTGTTTAGTTTTGACAAAATACTAATTCTATCATTTAGATGGTGAATAAGAAAGGAACATTTAGTTGTACAATTTGTCTAGACAGTTGAACCTATTTGTATTGTAATTTGCATAATCTGCTTTATACTAATCCAATTGATAAGATTCCAATTGGAAATGAAACTAGACTCAAATGTTCAGGACTCCTATCAATATTTTACATAAATTATGTTTGTATTAGGATTTGTACCTATTTGCAATTGGTACATGAAATTTACCTACTATAGAGGATTGTTATTACTAGTTTGCTTATTTATATAATTATCAAAATCGTTATTCCTAGTGAATGAATTGAGATTGTATATATGAATAGGTAATTATAGACCAGAAGGTAATACGACGGAGAAGCCTGGAACTTCACGGGTCTGAGACTCGGTGAATTGAGTAAGTGAATAGATAGTGTTATACTTGGTATATACGTTTGTTTGCAATTGCAAGTGTATGTTGATTTGAGACGTAAATGCGCTTGTGAATTATGGTTGAATTTTTGGTGTGAGTTATGTTTTGGTTATGAGAATCATGTCATGCTTATGTTTGGATATTCAATGAGAATTAATATAGTCGTTGGTTGCCTAAAATGGAGATTCAGACCAACGACGTGAGATTGAGTTAGTGGTTGCCTAAAGGGCGATTTGGGCCAATAACTATGTTGGTTGCGTATATGGAGATTTGGGCCAACAAGTGAATTATGCGCATGATTGAATATCTTTCTGTAAGCTTGACGTTGATTGGAAATGTGTTAATATATTTGGTTCGAATTGAACATTAGACTTCTATGTTTGTTATGGTTATTGCTTATGTTGAATGGATCATCGCTTGAGCTATATTTTAGTTACTTGGAATGCTTATGAATATGTATATTTAGTATGCATATATCTATTTGCTTATCGAGTTGCAGGCTCACCCCTCTGCGTTATTTGTTTTTCAGGATACAAAGAGTTGCATTCTGTCGACATTTGCATCTGATAGAGGTTTCAGGTGGGCCAATGGAGAGTTCATTGCACGTGCATAATTTGAAGTGTTTATGTAAATAAGTTAGTTAAATGAAACATTGGTACTAAGAGTTAGTGTTTTATGTAAGATAGTATGAATGTATATGGATATGCTTTTTGCTAACACTTTTGTGTCGTAACATGACATGTATAAAATGGATTATATTGTGTTTGGTATAACTTTATGAGTAAATAATGTTTTAAACTAAGAGGGTGCTACATTTAGTGGTATTAGAGCAGGGATTAGATTTCTTAAGGGCGTAGAGTTGTGATGCATATTGGCATAAGATGCATGAAATGATATACATCTAATTGATGTAGTACATCTTCCATAGGATGGATGAGCATGAAGATGATTCCATTGGCCCAGAAATGTCTATAGAGTCTGTGCATGGTCCTGGAAATGTTTCTTTTAATGAACAAGAACAGTCTGAAGATAATGCTCCACCGCAAGATGAAAATCCCTTGCTGCGACAGTTCATTGAAATGTTGCAAAGAATGGTAGCACCTCCGCACCGTCGAGCACAAGAACCAGAAATTGACAAAAACTATGAGAGAGTTAGGAAACAAGGGAAAAAGACATTTGGAGGTACTACAGATCCTGCAGAAGCTGAAGAATGGTTGAGAAATACAAAGAGAGTTTTAGACAGAATTGAATGCGCTCCTCAGCAGAAGCTGAAATATGCAGTGTCATTATTTGAGAAGGATGCTTTGGATTGATGGGACGGCTTACGAACAAAAGGCAAGAGAGAGGGAAAATAGTCAATTATGAAAATACGCAAGGACTAACTGATAACAAGGGTATGACCACTTGAAACAGAAAGTATCTCAATTGTACCAAATATTGAATGAATTAGTCGAATGTATCTTTTATTATATGTGCATATCCCGATTATTGACTAGCGTATGTTCCTACAAAGGACAGATAGATGATCATAAATCTTAAAAGCATAATGAGACAATAGAACAAAAAAAATTATTTAAATTTTGCAATTCAAAAATTTTCTTATGCATTTTCCCAATAGCACCGTTGATAGTTGAATGGGCACAAACTGTAAAAGAGACAACATACATGGTCCCAAAACCATACAGTAGAATCTAGAGTCCTTGACAAGCAGCCAAGACTCTTCATTGAATTATACAATTACCTGACCAAAAAATTGGATGATTCAATGAGGGGGCAATATAGAGTCTAGAATAGACAAACAATTAAGTTATTTCCATTAAGAAGATGAAAAATAGGTCCAATTTTCGCAAATTTTAACTCTCCGAGCAGGAAACAATATCTCTATTATCAGAAGTATACAGAGAACAAGGGGCATCCGATCTCCATTAACCAAAACCTGGAGAAATGCCTCTGATATCCAAAGAAGGAAATCTAGATAGCAGGGGGCATCAAAGTTCTCACATACTCAGAATGGGGGCCGAATCCCCGATTCCAACATTAAATTAGGCGACATGCCCTTATATCCAGAGTAGGCATCAAGTCTCCTTCCAGAATCAAAACAGGCGTCGGGCCTCCCTTCATAATTAGAACAGGCGTCGGCCCTCCCTTCATAATCTGAACAGGTGCGGGGCCTCCCTCCAGAATCGAAACAAGTAACGAACCTCCACTATCTAGAGTCAGAAATTTGATAGTAAAAGGACAAACCCAAAAGACAGGGAGCATTAAATCTCCATCAGGCAGAAACTAGGGGGCACCAGGCCTCTACAAAGATTATGGGACTAAGGCTTCCCGCAAGGTAAACTTCATAGGACTATGGCCTCCTATCACAAGAACATCTCAGGATTACGGGCTCCTATGCAAGCACTAGGGGGCATCGACTCTCCAGTATCCGAGCATCATAGGACTGCGGGCTCCTAATTACCACACCAGAAAAGCTAGGCTGAATCTAGCAGAAAATGGAAAATCATACTACTTCTCATAAGGAAGAAATACAAACAAGGCATCCAGAATGCAAGACAAACGACAAAGTACAACAAAAAAGCATCAAGAATGCAAAACACATGAAACAGTATACTGACATAAATAAGGTCACTGTCAAAACAGGACAACAAAAATGCCAAACAAATACAAGGGGTATGATCAACTCGTTGGAATCCCAGTCGTGTACCAGCGGCTCTGTATCGCCGTCCTCGCTCCTAGAGAGATGTAAACATCGTCACACCCACGGCCTCTAGATCGCGACAGCCAAAGTCGCCACCTCTACAGCTAGGGAATCTGGGAGGAACGTCACAACTGCTAGTAAGACCCAGCTCAGTCTGCCGCAACCTCTCCTCCAGATCATCAATGCTACTACAAGAAACTAGAGAGCATGTAGAGTTATAAATTGCATACATGCATTCTTTTAAAATAAACCATAGGCATACTTCATTTTAGACTCATCTATGCAGATACACTACACAGCCGGTCTCGCCAATAATAGGCCGTATTAGCCAACTAAATAGCATCAGACGCTGGCAAATATAAAGTAGAAAAGAGCACTCAGTTAAACGGACTAGAAGTCCTAATAATAATAGAAGCACAGACACAGGAGATACACTTACATAAGTACAATCAGCAGGCACGAAGGAGTATGAAAAATAAGCAATGGGAACAAAATCCTATGAGGGTCCACACGCACCACTGCAACGTCCACAACAAGCTAGAAATGATCCCAGAAGAGCTCGCAGCACCTCGTCTACTAGCAGAAACTCGACCGGGAGATCTGTGCTCATCTATCCTAGCACGACCAACACGGGCTCCGCGCCTACCCCTTCCCTGAGAAGACGTCAGAAAGATATTAAGAATAACTCCATAAGTGTAAAAGACCAAAAGAAGTGATACATACCTATGGCTCCGCACCCGCCTACTGAACCAGAGCATCTGGAACCATGGGCACTTAACGCCCTGGAGCCTCTACTAGAGGAAAACTACTTTGAAGACGGTACCGCACCATATCGTCCAAATAAGTCAATTGTGGAGAAGACACAAGCTCTGATGCCAAATAACCTCCCAAGTTAGAATAAAGGGCGGGCGATACGACGTCTCTACCCCGCATCATCAACAAAGGAGGATCCCTGGGAACCGTACGAGCACTGGACCCGGCCCACTAGCGAAACACACGCTCTCCTAAAAAACAGGACCGTCAGTTCAGCCGATGCATCAAATAGTGCAGGCCAGACCTCTCAATAGTACCCCGCAGCCAATGAGGCCAGCGATCCCCCGGAGGAGTATTCCAGTACGAATGTATCTTCAAAAGGGATTTGCTACAAATAAGCATTGCAGTTTAAAATACAAACCATTCACTAACGAGAGAGTCACTTACATCAATCCCAACCAGGTTGTTCAGCCGACCTCTACACTCAACTCCCTACTGAAAGGAAAAAGTGTGGGAGAAGTCCCAATGTCTCAAAAGAGGGATTCCATCCACCAGAAATTAGCAAAACTATTCAAAATACCCATTTGGATGGCCCAAATCTGAAATAGGGAAAATATAGAACTAGTTAAATAGTAGAAACAGAAGTATAACGTGAATAAGATAAAAGGGTTTACAAAGAAACTCATATGCATGACATGCCATATCCCATAGAGACGGGATCCCCCACGTATAATTCGGTTCATGCTACTATACAGACATGCAAGAGGAGCAGATCATTAGTCATTGGACGCGGCCTGATCTAAGTCCTCTAATGCCGGCAGTACACACATATGCAGAATAGAACCTGAGTAGCAGAATAACATGGTCCTCAATAAGTAAAAGATAAATGTCCGAACAACCATATCAACATCCTCCCTATTCCTCAAAACAGAATTCTGATATTGCTCATACAACTCAGTATACTAAAGGGCCCGATCCTTGGTCTCCGGTACAAAACCAAGAACCTCATAAATATACACGTCGCGCCAGCGATAGGTCACCAAACTGCTGTCAAATTGCACTGGCTGACCTCCGAAAGCAATCCCAATAATAAGTGACAAGTCCAAAGGAGTTACAGTCAAATCTCGTACAGGCAAGTGAAAGGTGTGAGTCATGTCCATCCACCAATCAATCAATGCTTGCAAAGAAATATTATCACACACCCTCGTCGCGGTAAACATGCACTGGCAAATTGGCCAAAGCCTATAGCGTCCATTCGAGACCGAACAACAGAAGGCAAGATAACACCAAGTCCTAGCGTCAACAAAGTTCCGTGAAGTACGAAACGATTCCCTACCCTGGAGATACAAAAAACATCAATACCAGAGTTAGAAACGTCCGAAAGTAGGCCGAAAACATAGAATTCAGCAAAGAAAAGACCACCCAGAGTGCACTGAAGCCACAAGCATGGTTCTAGTAGCATTGGAGGCGCCCCCATTACACACTAGCGGCGGTGCCAGTGCAGAATGGCGCCGACGCCACTCATTTCTCATTCCCCGGGACGATGCCACTCATTTCACATTCCCCGGGACTTCTTTTTGACGGGTCGAGCCCATTTTCGAGCACATTTCAAGTATATTTCGAGCGTACAAGCAATTAAAACGTTTATTTTAGGATAAAGATCTAGAAAAACGTACCTCAGGGTAAAATCTAGAGCAGATGTGCTGCTCCATGCGTAACAAGTGTGGGAACTCTTGGCGCGCCTCTAGTATCGAAGACTCACGGATAGCTTGTCGATCAACATATCTACACGACTCCGTAAACCTCCACGGTGGTGTCATATTACAAAATCAAAGTGAAACTTTCAAATTGAGAGAAGAAAGCAAGCCAGGAGAGAGAAGTAAAGAAAGTGAATAAGGAAATTCAATTCCTCCCAAGACTTGTAAGGCACAAGCCCACTAGAAGACGAAAGCCGCCTAGAGCCATTTTTACGCCCAAAAGAGGTCATACCAGATTTCAGATTTTCAGACCAGAATGCTTCCCTAGAGGATAAAATTAGAAAGCGCAACCGCCCTAGAGGACTTGACAAGATAAAAAAGGAAGATTATAAAATAAAGACTCCCTAGTGGACCAAACAGAGGAGAAGACTCTCTAGAAGCTCGAACCAATAAAAATTCCCTGGTGAGCAAACCATAAGAACCCCTGAGGATAGAATAGAAGATGCGACCACCCTAGAGGATCAGAAGAGAGTACATCCCCAGAGGATCAGAATAGAAAATGCAACCGCCCTAGAGGATCAGAACATACTACATCCCCAGAGGATTAGAATAGAAAGACATTCCTAGTGGACAAACCATAGCAACCCCTAGAGGACATATTAGAAAATGCAACCGCCCCGAAGGATCAGAGCAGGAAAACTTCATTAGAGGGTAGATTAAGAAGAATTGCCAAGAAGACGGGATTGAAACGACTAATGATAGAAATACATCTCAATGTCACCCAGTACTAGCAGAATACGACATCCAAAATAGCATAACAGCGGCCTAACCCTACATGCCAGGCTCCGGACAAAGGAGTAATTTATTGTCAAGAAGACGAGGAACGGTAGAGAGACACCAAAATATGGTAAAAAAGACACTGAGATATTGTCTGCAACAGTTCCAATAAACTTTATACATTTCTTATAGTTGTGGAATAACTACGGAATCCAGGCACCTACACAATAGGGTAGCCCTTGGGACAGCCAAGGGGGTGTTGTCCCATCTACAAACGTGAGAAGTACCGGACAGGATAATTACCACGGGTCTAAGCCATTTGACCACTCTCAGGACGCTTGAGAGTTTATAGCTCCATTCCACGGGGCACACACCATGGGTCCAAGCCATTGGATCATTCTCAAGATGGCTAAGAATTTATGGCTCCATTACACGGGGCGCACATCAGGCAGTCTGAACCCAACGATGACCTTCTGAACAGTTGAGAAGACGTATTCACGGCTAGATGAGGAGTAGACCAAAACTAGGGGGAATGTAGCCAGAGTCATGCACCACGACCGGTAATGCTCAAACTAGGGCATTACCAAACCACTAGCGGGTGAGTACCTCCGACGTTGGCCAGTATCCTTATTACTTGTAAAATAACGAGTTATTTTTTTTAACAAGAATTGAGCTACTTTGTCAATTCCCGTAAAAGAGGGAGAAAATTGCAGACACCTATTTTCTAGACAGGTAAAAAGTGATAAGGGACTGAAGAGTCTAATGATGATTTCTAGAGAAATTTGTTCGGGTGACGAGATATCGATTCGGTTGTTTGAATTCAAGCAGGGGCGATCAGTGCATAATTGTCAACTTGAGGAATTAAACGTAATTAGCCATATATAGCCAATACAAATCCAAAAACAATTGTATTCTAAGTCTAGAAATTGGACTAATTGCAATATCTTAGGAGTTTGTGGGCCAATTTGCAAGTTTGACGAACTAAAATTGACCATATCCAAACCCATAGGGTCCTAGCGGCTTGTTTTGATACTTTTGGGCACCAAAATGACTTTTAACTCTGTTTTACTTAGCCTATAATAAATAATCCGAATTTAATTTAGTAAATATAAGTTTTAACTAATCCTAACACTTAAAAGCTTATTACTTAACACTCTTTCTGAAACTAGACAAAACTGAACCTCTAGTAAACTCTAGACATAATTCACCCTCTATAACTAGACCATTAATATAGCCTAGCTGAAGGTGGAACCAGATAGTAATTAAACACCAGAAAAAAGAACGTCAGGAACAACAAATCTCTTTATGATAAACAGATTCATTTTGCAAGTTTGTTATTACGGGTAGCTCCTACAAAAGATCGGACTAATGACGTATACAATACTTAAATTCTCGGTGTAGATGCTACATAGTTGGTTCTCATCTTTCAGAGACTACGAGTGTAATAGGAGCATCCGTCGACAAAAGGATCACCCTAAGATGATCATCTCATGGCTATTGAGAACGAATCAAATCAGATGGTCCTATTTCTCAATCTTTCTGACTTGCTCCTACGGAACCAAGAGGTCGAAAAGATTGAGAAAAATCGGTCATTCACAACCACTGATGAAGGATTCCTCGAAAAGTTAAGGATGCCCTAGAATTAGGAGAGATAGGCCAAACACACACACACACACACACACATACACCAAATTGGTTAATTCTGGTCCTGAAAAACAAACTTAGACACTTTAATTACTCAAGAACAAATTACTATGCACTAATTCAAAGCTGGATTACACATCCGGATCGCCAAAAAACGATCCAAGGACTCAGAACGGTACTTCTATGAACCCTTAATATTCCTTGTCACTTTTATATGTCTCATTAACTAGAATTGTGTAATATCCTTTGTTTTCCGGTGTGTATCGTTAAGGTTTTGTTTAGTTTTCGATGAGTTTCTGTTTCTTACATGTTTGATTTTGATTTGTGTTATGGTTGGAATATGGTTTGATTTGGATTTTGGGGTGTTTGCATGCATGATAGCATTTGGGTTTTAATCGAGTTTTGAAACACATTTTTGAGTTTCGTTTCACGACCCAAATTATAGAGCCGAGACCGGTGCTAGGGAATGGGAGTGGTAGCTCCAAAATCTGTAGCAAGTCTAGGTTACTAAAAACGTTTTTGCAAATAAAATAACATATACACAAAAGGAAGCAAGCATATATATACAAGTATTCACACTACACTTTCTGAAATCCATGTGGACTCTAATTACTGTACCCTGTACAAACTGGCCTCACAGGATTATATACAAACTATGTATATAAAACATATCACCGGCATTTGGTGCCGTGAACAGAACCTAACATACATAGCCTACAAAAAGGATATAAACAAAGACAGCAAGTAAAAACATAAAACCAAAATATACTGCTGTCAAGGCTACGACTCTATCAACACAGGACCGCTCTTGCAGCACTACGGAAGTCAAGAAACTATACATGTGCGGCTGACTTCCAGATCCCAAAAATGACCTCTAGCTAGGCCCAAACACTAAGCACCTGAAAATGTTTAAACACAACAGGTCAGACTATGCTGAGTGAGTTTGCAATTTACTAACGGTATTATAAAATAACATCGCATTTCAAATAAAGCAATAATACAAAAATACATATAAATCAAGTATTTGATCCATTCGAAACTAAAAGCCTGAAACATAACACGACTTACGAATATTCAAATCAAACTGATCCAAATGGTCCAGCCTCGGGATAACTCAACCGCGTCAGCCGCGACCAACCTCATAATCCCAAATTGTGGGTCCCGGGATAACTCCCACTAGATACGGGGCTCAGGTTACTTTAACTGAGTTCACTCACGTATCTATATTCTTATTCCGACTTTCATAATAATGCATATATCAAATCGTTTCACATAGTCTAAACACACTACACTGACTCAATTCTGGTGATCACACAGCCTATTGACACCCAATAGGTAGCTAGTTTCTTTGGATCGCATACTAGTTTCTCGTACTTAAAATTTAATAGAAACATGTAACATTTCAGCAAATCATATATATAATGCGATGCATTTAAATAAATAATATAATACACAAAAGTAAAGCGCAACTCACTGTGACCGCTATCCAATCTATGACGTGGTCGACGTGATAATATGCTCACGCTAGCCCACGTCTGTCGACCTCACCATTTCCTGACACGTCTGATACATGTTAATTAATGTTTTATAGTTAGACGTGAACCTCGTGTTTATATGCATAATACTTTTAAATTCTAGGTTTTAGTTTCACTCTTATCGTTATCTGTGAACTCGATACTCTTTTATCGTGTTCACGACATATCGAACTCCGCTTCTCGTATTTAAGAATCATAAATCTTGCTTAACGTTTTCCGTTATCATTAATTACCAAAAATGTCGAGTTAAATCTCTAAACTTAAGATTTTCGGGGTCATCGATTAACTTTTGAGGTCTAATATCCGAAAAAATAGGAATCTAGGTCGAAATAGGGCAAAAAGCTCAATTAGGTCCTTCGGGCCCACTGTGCGAGCGCACATGAGCACTGTGCGTCCGCACAGTATGCTGTGCGTTCGCACAGCTCTGGAGATCCTTCTCCGGGTCACCCCGACCTGCTCTGGCACTTCCGACATGCTTACAACACCTATTCCTTCAAAACCCGCCATTACGTTTTTCCAAATACGTTAAAGTCAAGCTAATATCGACAAATTCCAAATCCTTAACTTAATAACTATAAAACAGCCACTAAATCATTAATTTCCATACTAACAATCGATCTCTTACCTTGTTACAATGCCCGGGGATGATAGAGCTTTCAATTTCGAAGAGATCGACGTGAAAATCACTCGAAAAGGACGTCGAACGGAGAAACGGCGAACGAACGACGATAACGATTGATGAACGCAACGGGGAAAGGATGAAAGCTTCTGGAGGATTCTTCCTTCTTATGATTCATATCATTCTCTTTATATAATATAGTTAAAGTGCCATTTAGGTCCTTGTTTTCTTTGTTTGTTGCAATTATCCATTAAACTTTTCTACCCAAAAATTTACATTTTCCAGTCAAAACTTATAATTTTGATTCTCGAGAGTTAATTGGCTAAATTGCCAATTTAGTACCTGAACTTTATTTTATGACTTTTCTTGACAATTTTCCTTTTAATTTCAATTCCAACTTTAGAACTGAAATATAATATTAAATTCCTCGTAATAATCTTTCTGAAACCGACCTCCTAAAGTTCTATTTAACTCAAATCTTGACACGTGGTCCAATTAGATAATTTATACTTATGGGGTATTACATTTCGTCCAAAATTAATAAGGGTTTTTAAGTTTTGGACAATCGTCTAGGAAGTTTAAACAATCGTATACTTTTTAAAATTTGGACGATCATCTAAAACCTGTTGTTTATAAAATGAAATTTCATTTCAATTTTCATTTTTCATTCCCATTTCGTTTTCAAACACTCCCACACTCTCTCAAACATAATTTTCTCTAAACCTAACTAAATCCTTGAAGGTTTTGAGTAATCCTTTGATAATTGAGCTCATTTCATCATTCTTTCAAGTTTGAAGTTGTATATTGGTTCTGTTCAAGTAGGGTTTCTTGAAGCTTGATCATCATTTTTTCTCAATTGAATTGCTAAGTTTGTGAGTATCATCAAAGGTATATTTTCTGTTTCTATGAATTCTTGTGTTATATGTATCATTTTTCACGACCCGATTTCACGGCATTGCTGCGACGCTAGAGAATGGGAGTGGTTGCTCCGGAACCCGTAGCAAGCCTCAGAAAATGATAAATAAACGTAAAACAAATAACCACATGCTCGGAGGCAACCCGAGACTCCAACTTTCATCTCACCGCAAACATAAAGCAATAAAACGCGAGATAAGAAAACAAAAACATTTTATAAATAATATCATTTTAAACAGAGTACGGAAATCCAAAACATCAAAAGTTGAAATATACAACAACAGACTCAAGTCTAACGACTAACTGCAGACTAAATAGTAGAAGCGATTCTTTTCTTTAAAACAGAACCTCCAAAGTAAAACTGGAAGTCCACGCGCTACTCGACAAAACCTGAAATTTTGAAACAACAACGGGATTAGTCAAAACTGAGTGAGTTCTATAAGTTATATCTGATTATTAAGTTTAAAATCCAAAACAACAATACATATATAAATCAATACGAAAAAAAATGGAACCCTAATTCTCAATCTCATGAAATCCTATAATATCATCGATAATCCAAGTGATCGCGGATCTCGAGATATTAATTCACCAAGACGCACCGCCGATCAAACGCTTTCCACAATCCAAGGAGTCGTGAAGCCTGAGAAATTAATCAACGAGTACATCACCGACTTCACTTAATCCCAAGTTGTGAAGCCCGAGAACTTAATCAACCGAGTACTTTCACTAGCGCATAGCCCGAGAAGTTAATCAACCGAGTACTATCGCTAATCATATGGCCCGAGAACTTAAGATTGATATAGAATCTGGTTTGACAGGAAGCTTTTGAAAACACAGTTCACCCAGGTAAATAAGGAACGAGATGAATACAGAGGTTAAATGAGCATCCCACTTACTCAAAAGGTTCCCCAAATAGGTCTTCCCTGAAACCCCCAGTAACTAAGGTAAACAACGTAAAAAAAGCACCAATTTCTATACCGGTTCTGGAAAAGCATAATCAACCTCTCGCTTCAATCAAGTGATTACATCGCATAAGCGACTATATACCTTTCCGCAACCCATTTCTTTTTTAGAAAGACTGGGAGAGTCTCCTTCCACCCGTCGTGCGTGCCTCCCGCCAGGGGCCCGCTATTCCAAAAGTGAGAGAAACATGGTCCATCCTACATAAAAAGAGAAGACATACATTTTAGTTTATACAATGGTATAAACGTTAGAAAGTGGAAGGATTAGGGTTTCATCTGGATCAATTAATTGGTAATAATTTTATATAGAACTGATTTATATGCAATTTTAATATTCAAATGTAAAAGTGTAGATTCACTCAGAATTATTTATATTTCTGACCCCCCCAATGTTTATCCTTTCAGTTTACCAAGTTGCGAGGTCGGACTTCCATAATAATTCCAAAAGTCAATGTCAACCATACCTCTAGAGATGCCAGTAGTTAGGTACCGGTAAGTCTATCTTTCTATTTACAGTAGTTCATCATAATTTGACAAACTCTAATTTGAACTACTGTATGTATATGATTTCAAAGCTGCGTGTTTTCTAATATGATTGTACCAGTTGTTTAAAGAGGTGCAATGGCTTTATGTTAAAAGCATATTAGTATTGTATTGGAAACTTAGCAGGTACGTCATATGAGATTTATGTTTGCGCTCTGGTCTTTGAAATACAATCAGGGTTTTACGACCTAGTTTTCAGAAATGTGTTTTCATTAAATAAGAGAAAGATTTTAATGGTATTTTCTAAAAACATATAATATGTGATATATCATCTTGATTTGCGAAATATTTATAAAGGTTTTTAGGCTTGCTACAAGTTTCGGAGCAACCACTTCCATTCCCTAGCGTCGTTCTCGGCTCGAGATTTCAGATGAAATTCGGTTAGTGACACTAGCTAAGGGTCGGAGCAGAAGCACAAAAATCGAACACCAAACCCTAGAAAAATACTAGTTTGGCCGAACCCCTCACACACACACACGATCAATCAAACAATCTAGAAACGCTTGAATTACTCAAGAATGCCTTACTGTGCATTGATCAAAAACTGGATTCCATATCTGGATAACCAGAAAACGAGCCAACTTAGAATGGTACTTATGAGGACCCATAATCGACTTTTATCACTTCTCACTCTGTCTTAATCTTAACTGTTGAATTATATGTATTAGGGTGCATGATTAGCTTATTTAACTGTTTTTGCCATAAAACTATTATAATTGCCATAATTGTTGATTTCAGTATTCTTGTCATGATTGCCATGCAAATCAATTAGAAACATGTTATTAGGCTACTTCATCATGTATTATAAATCATATCCAGTTTCTGTTCGATTTTGATATTTAGAACGCATGTTAAGACGTTATATGCTTTTCTTGCCATGAATATGTTCTTGCTCAAACTGCCATAATTTCTCATCAAAAACATGTTCTTTAGCCGATTTATGATGTTTTATCAACTGTATATTGATTTTAGTATATGCTAATGAGCGTTTCTATTAGTATTACATGTTTTTTAATATTTTTCATGAAATCCCGAGCCAAACAACGAACCGTCGCCCTCCCTAGAACTGGCACTGCCGCTAGATCATAGTAGCGCCGCCACCACTTGCTTTGGAGCCTTGGTGCCTCTATCCTTTGTTCCCGTAATTGATTTCTAGATCCTCCTAACTCCGATTTTAAACTTGTTCCATGTTTTTGGGTTCGTTTGAACTTGGAATTGGGTATCGTTTGTCACGACCCAATTCCATAGATTATGACCGGTGCTAGGATAGAGTTGGCCACGGTTCATAACTCGCCGGTTCTGGTTCGGAACCGCCGGGTCACGGTTCAAGAAAAAACGGAACCGACCTGAACCTGTCTAAGTGACGGTTCCGGGCTGGTTCAGACCCGGCCTGTTCCGGTTCCGATTCCGAGTTCGGGACGGTTCGAAAAAAATTGAAAGTAAAATTAAACTTTAACTACTAAAAGTTAAAAAGTATAATTTAAAATTAAAACATATAATAAAATAAAATATATATAATATACCTATAAAAATATAAAATATAATATAATATATATACAAATATATTAAAATTAAATAACATTTATCGACGGGTTCGACCCTTAAACCGCCGGTTCCGACCCGGAAGCGTCGGTTCATGGTTCAAAAAGTTTGGAGCCGGCACGGAACCGATCTTTCGACGGTTTTGGGCCGGTTATAGTGCGGTTTCAGGTTGGACCGGTTCCGGGTCGGGTTTGACCGGAACGGTTTCGTGCCGGGTTTGACTGGGCCGTTTCCGACCGGTTCACGGGCTGACCCGGCCCATGACCAGCTCTACGCTAGGGTATGGGAGTGGTAGCTCCGGAACCCGTAGCTAGCTTCGCAGATAACCATACAATCATACAATAACAATAAACTTGCATAAAAACCAACATTCGGGGGGCATTCCAACCTAAATCTAGCAGTTATACCAACAATATAAGAATCAAATGCTTGGCACATTTTTGGGACTCCAGCAGCGTGACATAAATAATAATATCCAAGTATACAGTAAAGCATGCCAATAATAATATCATAATAGTCGGTCCAACAACCAAACTGTAGATAATCAATAAACTAGTAATATAGTGGTCTAATAGTTTTAAAATAAAAGACTATCTTTTTAATAAACTCAAAAGTAGACCTCCACAGAATCAATGAAAGTTGGAGATCAATCAGATGTGCTCAAATCAAATAAATCTGAAAATAGGGAGACAACGGGGGTTAAATATACTGAGATAAGTTTATACTACTATTTACATTTAATAAGTGGAAAACCTTGAAAACAAAACAATTCTTTAATACTATAATATATATACATATTTCATTATCATTATGGAATAAGTATTGTATCAATACCAGAGTATGTAAGATAATAATCTGCCGAATTCCCAGAGTAGGTCAGATAGTAATCTGTCGATTTTTCCAGAGTGGGTCAAATATAAATCTGCCGACACCAGCGTAGGCAAGACGTCTCTATGCCAATCCCAGAGTAATTGCCGGTGCACACAAGTAGCTCGCTCAATCTAAATCCATAATGAGTTCAAAACCCTTTCGAAACATCTGTGTACACTATATATAATATCAAAATGTATAATTTACTTAATAAAGCGGTAAATAATAATACAAACTCACTGTTTGCGAAATCCCCAAGACAGCTCAATAAGCAACTAAACCTGTTCCGACTCCGAAGCACGAGCAGTCGACGAGTCTAAAAATAAAGCATAAGTTAAAATCAGCTCAATCCCTAATTCTAAAAATATTAGACTCCACATAGGACTAGCACAACACCAACAAGTCAAAGCATAACCCAAAGTAGAGTAACAATACATACTCAATCATAGCCAAAGTCATACAAAAAGTTAACTCAAATTGAGTTCCAACTTTGAAAATATAATTCGGAAAGTTATTTCAAATAACTTATATTAAATAATGAAACCAAATTTAAAATCTCAAAATGGTAAGGCAGCTAAGTTATCATAATTATCAAGTATAGCATCATGCTTACAAAGTGTTCGATGGAAGTCCTTGATAACACAGTAAATGGACTGACCTCAATAAGAGGCATTATAACCCGAGGTTGCCAATAACCCAACCAAAACTGCTATATTCAAACCGAGAAAGACACAACCAAAACTCAAACCGAAGGTAAGATAATCTGAGGCAAGACATAACCGAACTGGCACAAACCAGATAAAGAGCATATAAACAGAGGACAAGCTCGGTATCGATCTCGAAACAGAAACCCATTACAAAGACACCCTCGGCATAAACCGATCATAGTACTCACAAGAAATACCTAGGAAATACCAAACATAACCTCTCTGATTACTAGGCGACAACCTGACAGAAGGTACTCTAACACTCTCAGCAATCTACATAGACAAAGAGAATTACATCAGACTTGTCGGCCAAGACAAAGAGAAACAAAGGTATAGTATAAAAGACTAAGAAAAAGTAGGTAAAAAGGTTAATACTCTTTTCTCTCAAACTCTTAACTACTTTCTCTTCTTATTCTTTCTCTCACTAAAAACACCTGCTGACTTGACCGTCTGAGTGGTTTGCCAGAATCCCTTTCTGGCATCCTTCTCACGGTTGTGTTGTGGTTTTTAGGCACACTTCTGAAGACTCCACCGGACCTGACACGCACGCCAGATCACCAGTTATCATTTGGCACCGTCTGTGGGAAAGAAAGTAAGAAAATTTCCTCCTTTCTATCTCACCGACGGGCGATAGAGATGAGTAGAGTAGAAGGAGATGATCCTCTGACTAAGAAAACAGATACTCACGACAATGCTGCGGGAGATGGGTTAAACGCCCCGCCACGAAGAGCTACCGAAGATAGCTCGTTTTTCCCGGCCACAACATCAGGAGGCATTACGCACTTAGGCACGACTTCCGAGGTTACCACTCAATACCTGTGGGGAATGCCCTTCTCAGAAACCATCCTACCAACCTCATACTTCACACCCACGCACCAAACATCCCAAAAAATTTCCTTAAGACCCGGCGTAGCCCCCATCAACCTTACATTCACCCCAGCAACCGCTTCCACACCTCTGGCAAGGCTGGTCGCAGAAACCCAAAATCCTACCCTGGCACAAATACAAGAATACATAGAGTTCCATGCCCCGCAATTAGCTTTCCTCCAGCAAGTTCAACAAGGCCAGGCTCGGCCACCACCTCCTACCACCTCTCGGGGTAACATCACCACTCCACCCTACGTGCCAGCTCCACCCCATCACCTACTAGAGTTTTACCAAGGACAAACAACACCCGAGGAAGCCACTCCAGAGAAGAACCAGCAAGAACAGCAGATCCCGAGAGAAGAGCACGTGAACCAAACCGGTCATAAAACTCCTGAGGGGCCAAGAAAGACTCCAAAACGAGTAGAAATTGAAGAAAGTGTACACAGCTCAGGTGCAGGGTCGGGCCAGAAGAAAAACCTGGAATAGGAAATCACAGAAAAGGTGAAAACGGAGATGGAAAAGTTCAAAAGAAGGGAACCAAGGAACACGAACTTCCTGAACATCGAAAACCCGTTGTCGGCTGAAATCCGAGATGAACCTTTTCCACTGAATTACAAAACACCACACCTGGACAATTACAACGGAACGGGGGATCCTATCACCCACTTAAGTTGTTTCCAGGTAGTCATGATGGTGCAAAGTTTATCCGAGGCAGCTGTTTGCAAACTATTCCCACCAACTTTGAAAGGACCTGCATCAATTTGGTACCAGAGTTTAAAAGAAGGATCCATCAGAAGTTTTGACGAGCTCTCTTTCGAACGCATTTTGCCCCGAGCATACAACGCAAAAAGAAGTTCAGTGGTCTCAAACTCTGTTATCGGAAACCCGGGGAGATCCTGCAAAGTTTCATCGGCAGATTTAACGCTAAAGCTGTCGAAGTAGAAAACCTGAATGATGACACCGTCAGACGCGATAAAGGATAACACGACAATGATGGCATTCCGTGATAACCTGATTACGAATCCAGTATAAACTTATTCCCAGCTCATGGATCGAGCATGGAATTATATAAACTTGGATGAGGAACAACGAAGAAAAGCCGCTCAAACGACTGTGCAACCTCAAATGGCAAGGCCGGCCTTCAATCAGAATATCAGGCAAGACAAGTTCAGGCTGAGAGAACCACGACATCCCATACCTCATCGGATGGAGCCAAGCCTGTCAAGATAGAGGACCAAGCTTTCATCCCACTAAACACTCTGAGATCGCACATCCTGATGTGGATTCAGAACAACAATGAACCAGTATGCTACCCACCGAAGTTGCAATATGAGGGAGACAGAAAGAAATATTGCCAATTCCATGACGGTCACGGACACGTCACCGATGAATGTGGAAGTCTTAAGAAAGAAAATAGACCGATTGGTACAAGTTGGCCGCTTGAAAGATTTCGTGGCATAGAGCAAAAGTTATAACCTGGGAGGGAGTACTCGGGGTGAACATAGCGGAAAAAGGGAAGATGCACCACCTCCAAAAAGGCAAAACGTATCAAGAGTAATCAACACAATAGTAGGGGGATGGCTAATCCAGAATATAAACGAGGCAGGCGCAAAAGGTAAAAAACGATGATGAACATATCAGTAGCTAAACCTCTGCCGGAGGTCAGTTTCGTCCCAGCAGACGGCGAAGGCGTGGACTTCCCACATCAGAACCCATTGGTGATCTCAGGTCTAATAGAACTTCTGGGTAATGAGGCAGTTGGTAGACGAAGGAAGCTTGGTAAACCTCATTACAAAAGAGGCATATCTCAGAATAGGGTGTTCGATACTAAATCTCAAACCGGTCAGAACCCCCCCTTTTTGGGCTAGGGGGAGCACCGGTTCGAGCAGAAGGAGTAGCCAAGTTAACATTCGAGCTAGGAAAATAAAATGGAGCACAAGAAGGGGGCCTAATTGGCATCACCAAAAAGTTCAAATCACTATTCATGGTAGTAGATATTCAACTCGCCTACAATGTCATCCTCGGCAGGCCAATGCTATACAATACCGGAGCAGTCACATGCATCAAATACCTATCAATGAAAATTCCTACCGAAGAGGGCCTGGTAACAGTCAAAGGAAGGCAAGACATAGCCAAGCAATACTACCTAATTTCCATGAAAAACGTATCAGAGACCCTGGCTATAGAAACGATGGAAATACCAGACTCGAATGAAGGAAATCTCGAACAACATGCGAAGCTTGAGAAAGTAAATCTAACATGAGTAACCCCGAGATCGGTCATGATAGGCGCTGAGTTGCCTGAGCAAGTAAAACAAGAAATAACCGACATACTAATCAGGAACGAAGTAGAATTTGTCAACACTCCATGAGAGATAGAAGGAGTAGACTCAGCAATCATTTCACATAAGCTAAATGTAGACCCGAAACACAAGCCGGTAAAGCAGAGGAAAAGAGCTTTTGCGTTGGATAGACAAATTTCTACCAGAATCGAGGTAGACAAACTGTTGGCAGTTGGTTTCATCAGAAGAGTGTATTACCCTGACGGCTTGGGGCCGGCTTTAGATCCTTGGTGCCGGCTTTACCAAATGTCGTGCTTATAAAGAAGCCGAACGGAAAATGGAGAGTATGCATAGACTTCACAGATCTAAACTGAGCATGCCCCAAGGATAGCTATCCTTTACCGAACATTGATGAACTAGTCGACTCAACAAGCGGTTATGAGGTCTACTCGTTCATAGATGCAGCCCAAGGGTACCACCAGATACTAATGCATAAGGACGATGAAGAGAAAACAAGTTTTGTGACCGACAGTGGCACATACTATTGCAGGCAGATGCCTTTCAGTTTAAAGAATGTCGGCGCAACCTACCAGCGATTGATGAATTTCGTATTCAAAGACCAGATCGGTCGAAATATGGAGGTTTATGTCGACGACATCATCGTCAAGTCCAAAAACGTAGATGATCACGCAAAAGATCTGGAAGAGGTATTCAACAAGTTAAAGAAATACAAGCTCAAATTAAATCCGGACAAGTGTGCTTTCAGAGTCCCAGCTGGGAAATTCCTAGGTTATCTCATCTCCCAGAAAAGCATAGAAGTAAATCCAGAAAAAACAAAAGTGGTCATAGACATGAAAGCACCAAAGACAGCCAAAGAGGTTCAAAAACCTAATAGAAGGATCACAGCCCTCGGACGATTTGTGTCAAACTCGGTAAAGAGATGTCTCCCATTCTTCAAAACACTAAAAAGTTTTGAGTGGACCGAAGAATGCCAACGATCTTTCGAAGAGCTCAAAAATTTCCTAAGCTCGCCACCCCCGAAGTAGGAGAAATACTATACTTGTATCTGAGTGTCACCAACGAGACGGTAGTTTTGATGCTCGTAAAAGAAGAAGAAGGAGAACAGAAACCGGTATACTATACAAGCAAAGTGTTGAAGGAACCCGAGCTCAGATATAGCAAAATGGAGAAGTTCGCACTTGAGCTGGTATTAACGGTAGAAAAACTCAAGAGATACTTTCAGGCTCACACGGTGATAGTCCGAACAAACCAACCACTCAAAAAAGCCCCGGAAAGATCAAAAACATCAGGAAGACTGATCAATTGGTCCATAATGATAGGATCATATGACATCAGGTACTAGCCGAGAACGGCGATCAAAGCTCAAATACTGGTAGATTTTGTGGCCGAAACAACAACACACGATCAACCCGCCGAAGTAGACGAATGCATCGTTAGATGGGTGTTACAAGTGGATGGAGCATAAAAAATGACGGGGTCAGGAGCAGGCATGATATTAAGAGGGCCTCATGCAATAAAAATGCAACACTCGGTCAATCTAAATTTTCCATCCACTAACAACTCGGCAAAAACGAGGCTCTAATAGCAAGCCTAAGAATGGCAACAGTAGTCAAGGCAGAATGCCTCAAAATTCAGAGTGATTCACAATTAGTAGTTAACCAAGTGCTCGGATTATTTGAGGTAAAAGATCCCGAGATGAAAAATACGTAGACCGAGTTAAGGAGCTGCTTGCCAGATTTTCTAAAGATGGTGGAAATGGGAACTAGAACAAATTCCTAGAGAACAGAACAAGGAAGCAGACATTTTGGCTAAAGCCGGAGCAGCTAAAGAAACAATATCGGACATACCATCATCAGTTCAAAATTTCAGCAGCATCCAAAATCCCGAAGTTGACATTCTTAATCAATCCATTTAGACCAATGGATGGAGCACATCATAACATACATAAAAATGGAAGCCTACCGGAGGATAAAAACGAAGCAAGAAAAGTGGAACGCCGAGCACCACACTTCTCATACCGAGACGGTGTCCTGTATAATTAACTTATTCTAATTAAATTAATTTATTGATGATTTATACTATAAAAAATAAGTTTATAAAATGACAAATAAACTAATAACAAACTGAAGTAAACTATCTAAGGTTTACTAAAATAAAAACCAATATAAACTTAAAATAAATTTAATATAAACTTAATGTAAACTCAATGTCAACTCAATATAAAATTAAAGTAAATTCAAAAAGTAATTTAAAATAATTTTTTAATAAACTTAACGTATTATAGTGAAAACTCAATACCAACTTATGTCAACTCAAACTTTTAATGTAATTTAATATCATCTCGATGTAAATTTAATATAAATTCAATGTCAACTCAATGTAAACTAAATATAGACCCAACATCAATTCACGTAAACTTTGATTAAACTCAAAAACTAATTTAAAATAATTTTTTTGTAAAATTAAAGTACTACAAATATCAACTTAATGTCGACTTAATAAACTTAATGTAAATTTAATATCGTCTCGATGTAAATTTAATATAAACTCAATATAAACTTAGTACATTATAAATTTATTTTTGATAGTGTTAATTTTTTAATAATTAATTTGATTAGAATAAAATAATTTTAAATTATAATCACTTTATTAAGAATTTACTTTAGATCAGTTTACTTGTTGTCTATGTTGAGTTTACGCTGACTTTACATTAAATTTACGATCAATCACTAAAGAAAAATTTAAAAAGTTTAATAGAGAATAAATATTATTAAATTTTCTTGAACAATTAGAACAACAATTCAAATCATAATTTACAATTTGCCAAAATATGAAAGTTGGCTACTGACATTGTCAAGTTCTAAAATTCATGTTGTAATTACAAATCAGGATAAAGTTTGTGATTTCATTTGCGATTAACCGTTTCTTTAATTATTTTAATCCAGTGATAGTTGTTCTAATTTATTATCAACTTTATATAAATCTTAAATCAACTTTACAATATACTATACAATTATTAATAAAACAAGAAAATTAAAAAGTCAATTTTTACAATAATTAATATTGCATAAGCAGGAGTCACAAATGTACATAGATAAAGAAGAAATCTTAAGCTGGCTAAAATTTAAGTAGCTCAAAAGAGTTAAACAATTGCAAAACTAAATAAAACCTTCAAAACCACATGAATCTTTATTAATCTCTAACATTGTAGACACATCCTTACCAGAATCATAAGCTTTTATAACTCTTTTTTGCTCTCTTTTATTAACCACTTTTTTTTTTCTATTTTCTACCACTTTTTTTTCTCTAAGTTTGGAATTCTTTTTTCTTCCATTACCGCTTTCAAATCATCATCACAATTTCTCTTAAAGCCACTCATAATCTTCAATTTACAAATATGAATTATTTTTTTCCTGATTCAACAATAGTATCAAAATATTATAGATGATCCTTTTAGCAAATTTGTAATATCACATTCAATTGAAAAAGATAACTTTAAAAAAAATTATGAAAACCATGGATCAAAATTGGACACCCAAACAACATTAAGATTGAGAACCAATTTTCTAGAGCAAGAATTACTAACTGATTTTTAAACCCCATCTTTTTGTCAATTACATGACTGGGGAACTTGGCAAAAGAGCTAAAACCATTGATTCTATTTGAGGATGGGGCCTTCGAGAAAACCAGCAAGATCAATCTTGAAAAGTTCAAAGATTATATATAGTCACCGATTGAAATAAAACAGTCCCTAAATTAAAATTTTAAACATGGATTCGGGCGAAAAATGGACAGATATCTGTAAAAATTTGTGTAAACTCGTCCCATTTGTACATAAAATGGAGGACAATAGGTGGAGGTTAAAATTTGTCCCATTTTATAATAAATTCAACTTATTTTGGGTTACGGGGAATTTGTAAAAACTCTCATTTTTTGAGAGATTATTTCAAAAATAAAATCGAGATAGAGACATTAGATAGAACAACTTTTAGGATATTTGTGTAAATTACCCTCAATACAATACAATAACACAAATTTTGATCAAAATTAATGTCAGATCCAACTCGTTCATCATATTCACATTAAATTTGAATTATGGTATGATTTAAATACTAAAAAAATCCACCAAAAATTTACAGGCAGCCAACTTTAGTGGTTGTTTTTATGGTTTTTTAAATCTAATATTTTTGTAAATATTTTTTTTAATCGTTTGAAAATAATTTTCCATGCCAGTATATTTGTAATTTGTTTCGGATAATTGAATAAAAATCCCAAAAATTTGTCATAATAAAATGAATTAAAAAACTAATACTAGATTGATTTCGCGTTGTTGCACTCCCATACGACTGTTTCTTATAATTGAATTCCTTCTATGTCAGCAGAATAGCTATTCCATAAGGAATGGAATAATCATTCTTTAATTTTTGAGAGGAGTACCTATTCCACAAAATTATGAAATAACAATTCTGTGGTATACGTATTCCATGAACCAAAACAAAGAATTTTCATTCTATACGGAATAGTTATTCCATTCCGCACCTATTTCATGAACCAAACATAGCCTAAGAGTTGACGAACTTAACAGATAATGTTATTGTCCAGAGACTCAAAGACCCTCATCTGCTGTTAAATGGCCGAAAAATTGTTTATGGTGAAAACAATTTAACAGTGTCAAAACAGCAAGTTATGACAGATTTCCAAACACCAAAACATGAGACCTATAGACAATCATGTTGCTCCAACTAATTGAATGCATTACTAGCAGCAGATTTATCAACATGAACCTTAAAGAGCATACAACCAACTTCTTCAAATGGTATTAAGCAATAAAATATTCTAGTTGAGACGGTAACTGTCAGCATCTCTGCATCAATAAGTACTTTTTACAGTCTCGACGGAATGACACATCTCTAATCAACCATATTTTTACTTTTTCTTTTCTTCAATACAGACAAGTAAAAAGTTGAATGTAGTTACAGCCCTCTTAAAACGGGGGTATGGCACAAATTTCACATGACCTGCCATTCCATTTCTTCAATAGTTTACAAGTAGAACCAATAAAAACTGTTAGGATGGCATGAGATGAAACAAATCCTAGAATTGTTAGATAAACATCAGACTACAGGCTATGCAAAACAAAGAAAACTCCTGTTGCTAATTGTTAGAGTAACAAGGGTACCTAGGTCCTACTGACCACCTTGTACAATCTCTGTTTGTTCGGTCTTCTTTCGGGTGTCATCGCTCAAATGTTGGTCATTCCTGCTATCTTGCTCGGGAATTTCCCCAAGTTTCTCCTGCAAAAAAGCAACCAAATTTTCTTTAGGAGGCAAAGAATTCAGTTCTTCAAAACACTTGCTACTACCATTAGATCTGCCTCACAACAGCATGCAAACTAATTTGATGTCTCAGCTGTCAGAAAATAGCATAAGATTATAGCATATCCCATTGAACGCAAAGATTTGACTCGTTGTGTACGGAATCCCAGATTGATTTGTTGACCAGGAAATACTCAAACCAAACTAAACAATATTAAATTGAAAATGAGAAAAAAAATAATCAAATGTCCTGCTTTGCCAATACACTTTTTGGATTGAATTACGCAGTTTCGGCGGTAATTCTGTGGTGTGGACAGACTATCGTTAAATGGTAGATTACTAAATCTTCTCTACTATTGACCTACTAAAATAAAATAAAATGCTTAAAAGTCATCTGAATACCACTATTGATAAAATCATACATTCTAATTACCATGTTTCTGTGTGCTACAAAGACGGCTAAAGTTACTGGCATACAAGTATGAAAGCTTTGGGGCATGAGCAATCGCAGTGTTTCAATAAACCTAGATAATATGTTTGAAAGAAGTATGTCAATTTACGATTTCTAAACAAGCACTGTTTAAGAAAATCTAAAGGTCAATTGGGCACATCAATTAAATTCCAACTTTGCTAACAGCAATCTCAAATGTATTCCATGTGGTTGTAAATGTGTATAGGCAGTTTGATTCAGTCAGCAGGTTCAGAGGTAAAAAACACTAATTAAACGAACCAATCAGCAAACTTTTTCAAACTCAACTAGTTTAGAACCATAAATGTAGAGTACTCTTTTGCTTGGTTCAGCATAGCATAGGTGATTATGCACACCCCAAAATAATAGCTTTAAAGTCAGTGCCGTGCATAAAGATCCTCAAAATGTTTAATCAACAGCCCACCCACACTGCGCTGCAAATGAATGCATCTTCAAGCAGAAGTAATTCCTCATTGTTCATAGATCAATCATCAAATTTTCCAAGCTTTAATTCCTTGTTCTGCCAGCAAGTAGACCAGCTACCTTCCAAGCTTTCTAAGGTGTGTATATAAAATGAGCGACAAGCATGGCCACATTACAAGGATCTTATAGATCAGCTAGTCTAATTTTTAATCTATGAGGGGTGTAGGAAAGGTTAGCAACAGAAAGCAGTACAGAAATGAACCAGAGCATCAACGTTAACAAATCAAATCAGGCATTAAAAAAAATCACCTTGAGAGATGCATTCTCTGCAAGAAGTTGCTCATATTCATTTTTTATCCGGTTTACTTCTGATCTCAAATTGACATTTTCTTCTTTTAAAGCATCGGCTCGCAGGGCCAGCTCATCACATTCAGCCTGATGCACAAGCACGGATGCCACCCAATGATTCACAAAAAGGCGCGTAGAAGATAGCTACACAGCATAACATTTTGAAGAATACTGCATTACCTGTTTACGCAACCTAGAACGGCGAGCGGATTCTCTGTTTGATTGCTTTCTCCTTTGTCTCTTTAGCTCTCTTTCATCCTACAGAATAAGTGAATCAACAGTAAATTAGTGAATGATCATACAAATAGAAAAGTTCAACTCTCAAAATGACCTTCAAAAGATATGCTTCTGTCATTCAAATTGAATCTTGCTTCATTTATAGAGATGATAGTAACTACTTTTGACGAAAAGTGACAAATTATTGAGAATAAAAATAATAAACTTTTCATCCTTAATGTAAGGCTTAAAATAGAACACAGGCTAATTTTTTAAAAGGAATTATAGGGTAAATCTACGATTGCTTAAAGGAAGAAAAGAACAATTTCCATCAAGTCTAATAGCTTGTAGCCTTGTAAGTAAAATGAATTTGTTATAGTAAATATCAATACTCTTAACTAAGTCTACTGCTCATAATATTAGCAATTTAGCTAGGAACATCAACAGTTCTCAATTTTGTTACCTTAGATAGAAAGCCTAAATGAAGAATATGTGGAACAATCCATTTATTGTGCCAACTTATGAATCATTTAAAGAACTGAGCCGCGACAAAAAAATTGCAAAAGTATGCACTATAAGAATAGAAAATGCATAAATGCAGTACCACCTTACAAAATGACATGCAGCTAAAAATACTTTATATAATTAATTAACCCCTCGCCTAAAGTCGCATGCATTGAAGAGATCTAGAGAAACTATGATCCCAACACATCCTTTTTTTTACTCTAGCATCATATGAAAGCATCACTAACAACTTGTAAAAACATTACAATCTCATAAAGCAAGGTAGATGTTACTTCACAATTAAATTGTTAATCAGCAGTAGCACATTATTAGCCATGTGTAAAAGCTTTAAATTCACAATATTTGGAGTAAATAGACAAAAAAAAAAATGAACAATTCTAATAATTGTTTTTTGAACACTAATATTTTCAATGATTTGAAACCACCAATGCGTGGAAAAAGATATACCTGAAGCCAAAGCTGTGATTGAACAGCATCCCGTGATCCAGTAGAGACCATCCCTCCTGCAACTTGGCTAGGAGGAACCTTTCCTCGGATTGAAGGGATAGTAGATGAAGTCGGGGTTCCCCAGTATTCCATTCCAATATTTAAGTTTGTTGTTGGACCAGGTAGCGCTCCTGGGGCACCGGTAGCAGGTATTGGCACAATTGCCATAGTCTGGTTCATGATTGTGTTAGGTATACCCTGCCCTCCATTCTGAGGACCATGTGCAGAACCACCATTCTGAGATGCATCTGCTGTAAAATACAGAGTAAAGAAAAATCTTCATTAATGAAAATGCAATTACTAACATAGCAACTCACTGGTTCTAGAAAATCGTAACAAACAAAACCTTCTAATGAATCTTGCCGTCCACCTGACTTCATTTGCGAGTCCTACAAAGATTAAGAGAATCAAACATCTGGAAATGATTTCATAAAAGTAAGATTGGATATTACATATGGCACTGCCTTATTACAATGCTTTTGAATTTTGCTTTCACTAATTTTTCATAAACATTTCTATAAGTGCTTTTAGGAACCATATGTATTAATTCTTTTTTCCCAACCCATGGTTTTAAGCAAAACATTTGTCCAAATTAAAAAACTAAAATGCAAAAGCAGGTTCATAAACAAATGCCAAAAGGACTGCAGTCATCCTTTTGAAAAGATATTCTGAATGGAGAACGCTTTCAATATCTTGAAGAATGACTGATCGTTTTTATCAATAAAATACAATTCAGGAATTTAACAGAGCGATGCTCAAAACCAGCATAGATAGATCGATTACACAGGTTATCACCAAGGTCAGATAACAGTAGGCTAGATAGGATATTTCTTAGTCTTATCATTTCCTACCGGCTTAAACACATGCCCAGCATTTCACATGTAGTTTCTTGCCTAGTACAGACAGGGAGAAACAGTTCAGAATAAATAATACTCCCTCCATTTCATAAAGATAGGCAAAATAGAATTTGCATAAGAATTAAGAAATAATGGTTAAAGTAGTTATATTTTGTTAACTACCAATAATAACCTTAATTTAATTATTTAAATATTTTAAATATTATTAATTTATATTATGGGAAAGGTAATTATTGTGTTGGAATTGTATTTAAATTTTGAAAAAATAAGTTTGTTATTAATTTTTATATTGTATAAAGTGATAATTAATGATTTATAGAATATAACAAAAGTGGTTGAAATTAACGAAGGTTAATATTGGTATTTCATGTTGATTATTCAAATTCATATGGCAACTTTGCCTATATTTTAGGACGCCCATAATAGCCATTTTGCCTATCTTTGTGGGACGAAGGGAGTAATTTTGTCACTCATGTCTGTGGAGAAGTGCATCATACATGTAATGAACAAAAAATATTTATTTTATGTTGCGTGATTATATGAGAGAAGTCACAGGAAATAATCGTGCTGCAAGGCAACCAAAATGGGAATACATGTGGTACCCAGCAATTCAGAAGTTATATTAGTAACTGGCCTAGAGACCTTTTCCAGACATATTCCTGAACTAGTTGGTAAATTATAAATACCATTTTCCTCAATTTTACCCAGCTTAAAGCCCTAATCTTTAGAAAAATCTGAAGTCACTATACCTTGAGCACTTTCCCCGCCCACATCATTCTTGGTATGTCCCTCACTTATCTCCCAAAACTTCAGTGCGCTCACCATCTGGGTGCAGTGCGCGCATCACTAAACCATCTCCAACTCTTTTAACTGTTTCTCAGGCCATTTCCATTTCCTTTCAGACATATATTCTGTGTGCTCATTATGTCAAGAAATTTCAACTTGTCTAACCACGCATTGACTTCTAGTTCTAACTACACTGTAAATCAGCATATACAAGAATTGGTTCTACTTCCAATCAGTAACAACTATGACCATTGACTAATCCATTTGTTCCTTGGTGAGAAAAATCAATGACAGTAAAGAACATTTAGAAAAGAAGCTAACATGGACTCTTGACAAAATTTCTTGTTCAAACAGCAATAAAATGACCAAACTACTCCACAAGTAATAAACGTCATGAAACTAAGCTAATAAACGAAAACATAACGAAAAAGTTCCTAGCAGAATTAAGGGACTATTATGAGTAAGGAAATATTATTAAACTACAAAATCCACATTTAAAGCGACCGATGAAAAAAACAAGGACAGAAGCTTGAATTTATATTATATAAAATAAATGCAGCAGCATTGTTCTTACATTCTGAGAATTTGCATCACTTCCTTCACTTGTGCCTTCACTTGTACTCTCGGCACTGCATATTCAAGAGTGATTCCTAAATCATTAACTGTATTTGGTTATATTACTACCGCAAAACAACACAAAATAAAAATGTATTCATAACCACTATATGTAACAATCAGAAGTTGTAATAGTAAGAAAAATTACAAAAAGGCACAAATCTGCAAGTATGTGCAGTTTGATCCTCTCTACTCATCGGTACCATAAACACTACAAATAGACAACTTTAAAAGATAGCAAACAAAGGAGAGCATAAACTATTTCAGTATCTTGAAGTGTACTTTTACTGGTCCAACTACCCGGCCTACCCATCGAAAACCATTTTTTGGCTTGGGCATTAAAACAAATCCAATCAGTCTGGCAGCCTAGCTAAATCCTTTTTTTTTTGCATTAAAGTGAATTCCATATGTACGACATAGATTTTAGTAAAAACATTTTTAATTTGTAAAGATATTCTTTTACATATGAAAACAGGGTATAGGTAATGGGCTTTCAGACACAAGCCTGATGACTCTCGCATTCAGTTGGATCTGGCCGCGTCACCTGTTAGCATTTTGGTAATACATTTATATATAAATGATAGTGAAAACTCTGGCTAAAGTAAGTAGCTTTAGTCCTGACCAATCTTTATGGTTACATATGCTAAACTACCCTCCTTGGTTCAGTTGGATTCATCAAAAAGTTCATACAACAAGAAATGCTATAACCGCCTACCAACATATAGTATAATAATAATATTACCTTTTAGAATAAGCTCCATTGGCAGATGCTCCAGATGTTTTACCAGGCTCATTAATCTTCCCCGTAATCATGTTTAAACTGCCCAAACTCCCTTTGGATCTTTTAATGGGCAATTTTTCCTTCACATCGGATGGCTTCCCATCTGTCTCTGCATGACCAGGAGTATATCCCTACACCATATTACTTAAAATTAATTTCTACAAAGGCGTATGCACAAAGATAAGTCCTGAGTAGCAGAACTCACAGATGCCTCAGCGATACCATTTGGAGAAGGCATTGCAAAGGGACTAAAGGGATAAGATCCCTACATGGCATTGGAAAAAGGTTATATTTGGGCGCAATCCAAAATTTGAAGATAATGAAACAAATTTAAAGGCTTGAAAAAGAAACAAGATACCGGAGGAATAGATGGATGAGCGTATATACCACCATGGGGATACATGGCAACATATGGATGCGGAGGGGTACCATAGGGAGGCATAATATGCTGCAATTAAAAAATGTGTATTAATACTATGTAAAATTACTGAACAGGCGGAACAAGAACAAAGAAATGAGAACTGTCAAATAACCAATTCACCCAAAATCTCAATTTGTTAAGTAGGACTCCGACATTTATTATATCGTTATCTTTAACACACCCACATACGTGAATGCCCATTATTGGAACATGAACAAATACAAAATTATTTTATTTTGAACATTTAATTAATCGAATGGGGGTTGTCAATGATCAAACTCCACCAAACCTTTCGACCATAGAAGCTCTCAAATAAATAATTCACCTAAAATTTTAAGCTTTTAGGTGAGGTTCCAACATTATTATGTATAATTCCTATAATCAGAACCAAAATTGAAAGAGTTTAAGCACTTGAAAATTGCAATAAGAAGAGCACCACATTAAATAACTACCAAAGCAAGATGAGACTAACACAATATTATGCAACCTACGGTACCTTCTTTCGACAAGAGCATCTAGGAAATTTCATGAGTATGTTAAGTCAGAATTAAACTTAAAACATTACATATCAAAGATCAAACCATGGAAAAACTAAGAATTTTAGATATAAAGCACATGTTAGAGTAATATAAAGTTGCACATACAAAGGAAAATGTGCTAATTCAATGGCATTTTCAAATGATTATCTAAAAAAAATATAAAATAAAATGATTCTCAACTAGTGCTCAATTACCACCTTTATTATGAAAAGAAAAGAAAAGAAATAGCATATTTAGTATAAAATATTAAATCAAATTAAGCAATTTCACATGCTTACATGCATTAGATTCACTGAGGATTAATGCATAAATCTTAAGCTGCAATTCAAAGTTCTGAGTACCTGAACCCCCCACATATATGGGTGAGCTTGAGGGCTCGAAGCCAAGAATCCATGCGGAGGTATATGAGAATATGTCTGTTAAAGAAAGAATCAGAGAGTATAATAAATCCAGTCGTACTTCTTCATTATTTTTCTAGCCAAAAAAAAGTAAAATTATTTACAGAACCTGAAATCCTGTCCAGTCAGGATTTACAGTTGCAGTGCTGGTGGTTGAAGGTTGCTCCTGAAAAGAACAAAACTAAAGCTGTTCACCGCGGGCAGGCAAAGTTTACATACATTACAAAAGTAATGCAATTTCAAAAAAGAAAAAGAAAAAAAAAACACACACAAGTAGACCTGCGCGGTGGTAGCAGCAGGAGGTGGGGTCTTAGCCTCTTTCTCTTTAGGTGTTTTATCAATCTCACTGCTTCCCATTGTAATCAAAATTACGGAATTTTAAATAATACCTTCAACCATCCTACACACACAGTGTTACCAAATCCACATTATAACCTACATAACATAATATAAACAATACCAGAAGTATCACAGTTACACAATAATTTGACCTGGAGAACACAAAAACCCTAATTATGCATAAAATCATTAAAAATAAGCATAGCTGAAAATTGAGGAAAAAGAAAAATGACCAATTTAGAACATTTATACGGGCAAATCGAATCTTGATCCGGTGCAGAAGAGAGGAATCCAACCAACAGATGAAAAAGTGCTCCAATGGAGGGTTAATTGTGCATTTTGAGAGATCAGAAATTAGGGTTTGCGTTTGATGAAGTTAGATTTTGCCGTGGGTCTGTCGTACTGTAGTCGCTGGAGCGGAGAAAAAACAAATCAATTTACAATCTTATTTGGCCAAACACATATTTGGGTCCCTGCACTATCATTTTTTTCCAACTTAAGTCCCTGAACTATAAAACATTTAAAATAAGTCCCTGCACTATTAAAAGTCTCTGATTTAAGTCCCTCCGTGTCATTCCGTTAGAGAGTGAGATACAAACGCTTGACTCTGAGATTGGTTGTAGTTAAAATTTATGAAATTAAAATTTTGAGTCCCTACACTATAATTTTTTTGCCATTTGAGTCCTTGCACTATAATTTTTTTGCCATTTGAGTCCTTGCACTATAAATCTAACTTAAATTTTTAATTACTCAAAATTGATTAATTCAAAATAAATTTATTTATTTAAATTAAAATAAATATTTTTAAAAATATGATATTTTAAAGATTGCGAGGTAGACGAACTGTTTTTTAATATATTTAATTTTTTATAAAAATAAAAAATTAATTATATAAAATAAAAAATTATTTTTATTTAATTAAATTAATAAATTTTAAATAATTAAAATTTTAAATTAAAATGAATTTTTTTTATTAATGGTCGGAGATGATTCTAGCTTTGGAAATGCTAAAAAAAATTAATAACATTAAAAAATAAAATAAAATAAAAATTTTATTAATATTATTTAAATTATGTGATAGAAAGACTTAAAATTGATGTTTCTAATAGTGTAAGGACCCAATTTGGAAAAAAATGATAGTGCAGAGACCAAAATAGCATTTTTGATATATAATTGTTAACGTCATCCACATTCCGTTAACTTGCGCAATGATAGGGACTTAAAATAGATGTTTTTGATAGTGTAGGGACTTATTTTAAACGTTTTATAGTTCAGGGACTTAAATTGGAAAAGAGTAATAGTGCAGGGACCTAAATATGTGTTTGGCCATCTTATTTGTCTTTCCGGCATATACATCTTATTTTTAGGCGACTTATGATTATTTTATTTTTCTTAAAAAATAGTAATATAATTCATCTCACCATAAAATAAACTAAATTTTAAAAATAAATCGGATAAACTATGATTATGTAAAATTAATGATAATAAAAAAATGTGTTATTGTTATGTTTACATTTTTTTTGGCTAAATGTTGTAAAAAGGCCAAACCTTTCACAAAAGTTTCACAAAAATGCTGACCTTTCAATTTTGTCGATTTTGGCCAAAAACTGATTATTTGGTTTCACAAAAGTCCTGACCTTTCAATATTTGGCATGGCACATAGACGTCACATAGGCAAATTGAAATCAAATTGAGAGTTGGCCACAATTGAAACCAAATAATTTGTTTTTGGCCAAAATTGACAAAATTGAAAGGTCAGAACTTTTGTGAAACTTTTATAAAAGGTTTGGCCTTTTTACGACATTTGACTTTTTTTTTTTGCCAAAACTAAAATATGATTAGATAATGGAGCCATTTTTGATTGGATTTGAAAGTATATTTTTCAAAAATCAACAACTTTTTGGATTAAAGTTAGAACTGTTTATGGGCTTGGATTCCGTCCAAACTCGGTTATTAGGGTCGGGGTTGGACAATAATTTTACGTTCCAAATCCGGTCTGAGCCCGACCCCGAAAAAACCTACTACTTAATGGGCAGACTCGGATTTTCATTTTTAAAAAATTTACATGTAAATGTGTTTGAGCGCAAAAATATAGTGTTAGGCCTGATTTGGATAGAAAATGTAAAGTCCGGATCGGACTTGGTTTTATATAAAAAATTGAAAATCTCGGTCCATGAACAGGTATAATTAAAGTAGAAATTAAAGTGAAATAAATTTAATTTTCTTTGATATATACTAAAATATATTTTTTTTAATTTTAATAAGAAAGTAAAAAAATAAAACATATCAAATTATGAATCAAATGTAGATAAATAATAGTAAAAGATATAATTCAACTATTTGCACACTCCTAAATATGCATAAACAATTTTAAAGAAAATTAAGGTTAGATTCTTCAGCCAATTGTTGAAAACGAGTGAAGAAACCTCTAAATAGGGGTGAGCAAACGGTTAAAACCGAATAATCGAACCGAATCAAATTGAATTAATCAAACTGAAATATAATTTAAAAATACGGTTCGGTTGCACACTCCTAAATCTTTAATGCGAAAATCACTGCCGCTATTTCTAGATCATGTGTTGGATAATTAACTTCATGCTTTTTCAACTGGCGAGAAGCATATGCTATAACTCGTCCATGTTGCATTAGTACACATCCTAACCTGATTCTAAAAGCATCACAAATAGACTGTAAGTCCATCACTACCTTCTGGTAATGCCAGAACTAGAGTTGTTATCAAACACTCCTTCAACTTCTGAAAACTTGCTTCACATTGATCAGTCTAGACAAACTTCGTACTTTTCTGAGTTGGCTTGGTTAATGGTGCAGACAGTTTAGAGAAGTCTTGCACAAATCGTCTATAATAACCGGCTAATCCTAAAAACGACGAATTTCTGTCACAAAACTTGGTCTCTTCCAATCCATCACTGCTTCAATCTTTTTAGGATCAACCTTAATCCCACTTTGAGATACAACATGTCCTACAAATGCTACTTCTTCTAACCAGAATTCACATTTTGAGAACTTAGCATAAAGCTGATGATCTCTCAAAGTTTGTAACACAATCCTTAAGTGTTGCGCACACTCCTCCTCCTTGCGTGAATAGATTAAGATGTCATCAATGAACATTATCACGAATTAATCTAGAAACAGTTTAAATATCCGATTTATCAAATTCATGAAAGCTGCTGGTGCATTCGTCAATCCAAACGACATCACCAGAAATTCATAATGACCATATCTCGTCCTGAATGTAGTCTTTGGTATATCATCACTTTTGATCTTCAACTAATGATAACCAGACCTTAAATTAATCTTTGAAAAGTACCTCGCTCCTTGAAATTGATCGAATAAATCGTCAATTCTGGGTAAAGGATACTTATTCTTGATTGTAACCTTATTGAGTTCTCGGTAATCTATACAGAGTCTCATTTTTCCATCTTTCTTCTTTACGAACAATACCGGTGCACCCCAAGGTGATACACTTCGTCGAATGAATGCATGATTAATTAATTCTCCCAATTGATCTTTCAACTCCTTCAGTTCTGCTGGTGCCATCTGATACGGAGGTATCAATATTGGACTTATACCAGGAACTAGATCAATACAGATTCAATCTCTCGATCTGATGGTAATCCATGTAACTCTTCTGGAAAAACATCAGAATATTGCGACACCGCCGGTATATTATGCACACTACCACTTCCTTCTGAACATCTCGTACTAAAGCTATAAATCCTTGGCATCCATTACTTATCATCTTTCTCGCTTTCAAAGCCGAGATTAAACTCTTTGAGGTTTCTAACTTCTCACCCTAAATAGAGCTTAGTTCGGTTCCAGGTGTATGGAACGTCACTATCTTCTTTTGACAATCCACTTTCACATAATGTTGCGCTAACCAATCCATTCTTGATACAACATCAAACTCCAAAACGTCGAGCAACAACAAATCCGCAAACATCTCTTTTCCTCCAATCAACACAGGACACGACAGACAAACTAGATTAACATCTATGCTCTACCCTACAGGTGTAGCTACTACTAATCATATAAACTAATCATCACTTATCCTAACAAGCATACAGACTCACTCCTAAAGGAAAGCTGTTTGAAAATAAAAGATGACGAAACAATGACATGACCGAAATCCTATGTGTTTCAGTAGACTTCTATACGTACTCATCAATTCTTAGGTTAACCTAGTGACATGGTACCTAGGAATCGACAAACATCAATCACATATGAGTAATTCCCTAGGCCATTACTTTGATATCAACTTAACAATGCCCCACTTTTCGACCATTGCGCCGATACCACCTATATCACAACACGATTTTCGGCATCGAGACCGCCCCTAGGGAATGAGAGTGGTTGCTCTGAAACCCGTAGCAAGCCTTAAATTTCATTATAATTTTTTTTGCGGAAATCGAAACATTTTCGAACATTTTAAAAACTATGTTTAAAACATTCTGGTTTTAAAGCCATCATGAAACTTTGGTAATAAATACCACCTTATTTATTACATTCCATTTTCATAACCATATCATCATGGCATACCATACAACTTTATTTAAATGGCATAACATCACACTTATAATGCCATAAACATCCTTGTGCAGTCATCCTGGCACAACATACACAATATAACATCAGAGTTTAAGCACTTTAAACATAAAACATAAGAGTCTGACATGATTATTAACGTACTATGGTTCATGTCTAAGTCTAACTGCAACTCTAGATAATTAAGAAAAGTAATCATGCTTTATACAAACCAGGACTTTCAGAGCAAGAATGGAAGTACTCACGCTACAAACTATTCCTCAGTGAAATTCGTTCCTGAAAAATAACCCACCGCGTGGGTCAGATAAAATCTGGTGAATGTGTAATATTAATAAACATTAATATGAAAGTCACGTCCAGATTACCGATTCATATGAAACCGTAAACCATGATGTGCATATGTACTTTCAAAATAAGAACATAAATTCATTTCACATTATCCCACACCATTTGGGTTAACCACGTAAGCCGCACAATAATACTATCGCCATTGGCCGTATTTATTTTTCTTTTTGTACTTGTGCTAGACAAATCCAATTGTTCTTATGTATATGAAGTCCTAGACTCTTCTTACAATACAACAGATTTCGGCTGTACATATATAGTGTCGCCAACATATTTTTAGGTTAAACTCTCAGATCTCGGCCGTACTCTTGACTGGCCTTGGGTCGTATATTTTTCGTTGCCTCTTAAGATATGTAAGGACATTCTAAGTACTTTACCATAGAATTCCTACCATAAGTCTAGGCCGTCGCCTCACACTACCCAGGCCGTTGCCCGGAAACCACATGTAAACACATTCTAAAATACAATATCAGTGTTCACAAAACACTATTTACGCCCAATAGTAAGCATGTTTCAATGAATCTAAATCAGTTTCAAAACTATATATATTAGTTCATGCGATTTAAAATCAAAATAAAATAAAGCATTTACAAATCATGTAAAGCAGTTCATAAACATTTTTAATACTAATATTCATCAATATAAATTATAAACACACTCACAGTATTCGCTTATTCTAAAATTAAAATATTGCCCGTAAAAAATCAAAGCTTCTACTCATCGTTATCCATGGCAATATTCACCGGATCTATTTAGATATTAAACATTAATAAATGAAATAATTTATAACTTCTAAGATACACTCTAGACCGACTCAATTTAAAAGAATTAAATATCCAAATTTAATTTCAACTATCTCTTTCCTAGATACCGTAAATTATTATGATAAACCTAATATATTCTATATACACATATATATAAAACTATGTCCTATAATTATATTTTTTTTTAAACCAACATACCCAAAACGCATTTAATATAAAATAGAACACAATTAAAACTTAAATTTTTTGTAAAAGATTTTACCAGGGGCTCGGCCCCCTGGGACGAGGGTTTGCCCCCTGCCCTAGACAAGGCATAAACTGGGACTGAGTTCAACGAGCTCCGTCCCCTCTGCTCAACGCCGGTCACCGGATTCCGGCGATCGGTTGGCCTAAAACGCCAAAATCGCACTAAATGTTTCAAAATCACTTTTTACACAAATCAACCACCAAAATCATTTAAAAACAAAATAATATCTTTTTAAATAATCTTTAAAATTTACAGCAGCTTCGAAAATAAAATAAATTATTTTTCATAGTTTTAACAATTTAAAAAGTATAAATCATTAAAACCGTACCCGATTAATAACCCACCAAAAGTTCATCCATTAAACCATTTTTTTTTTGCCAGAGATAACAATATATAGAAATATAGAAGAATGATCATCCCATGAAGGAAATGAGCCATTCTTTAAACAATTAATAATATGTGGACTTTGTAGCTACTATATGAGCCATCCAAATACACATCCATTTAACAAATTTAGATAAACCAATGTTTAAATAATTTGTTAAACAAACGGTAGAACGATAAAATAAAATGACAATATTAAAGATGAACAGGACACGTACCAGTGGTAGAAATGATATGATACTATAGTAGTACCTTGTGAGTTTATTGCACCATGTAGTAGCGTAAATTGAAAAACTATCCATAAAAAGTTTCCCACCATAGCATACCTGTTTATTTTTTAAATAAAATAATAGTTTAGTGTAATCATACCTGATACTGGAAGAGACTTCCCGATTTATCTACCGAAAATAGGAGTTAGAGGGGCCGATTGGGAGGCCCCTCTTATGAAAAATTAAAACACTCTACATAATAATAAATCAACTATGTGATGTAGTCACCCACAAAGGGGAAAGAAATACCCAAACGGGGATAAAATTTTCATGATTTGTGATTACGCTTATGTAATACTCCACACAAAATTTATTCATATTAGTTCTTAAAAATAAAAATTTAAGAATATCACGATCTTAAGAATAAAAATTTTTAACCCAAAAATTTAAAATGAATTATTTTTCATATTTAACAACATTAAAAACCGAATAACTAATCAAAAATCGAAACTCGTAATTTATATTGATAAATCACAAATTTAACATCTTTAAATTCATATTTAACATCAGCCCAATTTTTTTAAAAGAAATTATTTAATACTATTTCAAAATTATAAACCCGAACTATACACCAAAATCGAAACACACACTAATAATCTACCAAATTTAACTACCAAGAAGCATATTCTTTACGTTCAATAATTTCAGAAATTAAAAATAAGAATTTGAGTTTTAAGAATTACCTTGATCGTTAATTTGCACGGAGATTAGTTATTAGCGGATGATTTTCAACGCTTTTCGTTTACAGAATTTTATAAAAAAATAAAAGAAAGTGGTGGTGTTTTGGTTGAGAGCTTCGACTCTTTAGCTCAAATGGAGAATGAAAATGTCTGTATTAAGATGAAGAAGAAGAAGAAAACATAAGAAAATATCTAGATATTTCTTTCAAGTTTGAGTTATTTACAAGTTTGTTATTATGGCACTTTCGTAAATAGTTCGAACTCTAGGGGTAAAAAATGACATTTTCTCATTTCCGAAAATAATCCTCCAAAAAATACTTCTAACTATTAATTTATAAATATTGGGCGTGAAACAAATATTTTTGGGCTTTTAAAATAATCAAAATTAATTATTTTAGCGATTTTTCTTTAAAATATAAATTCCCAAAATTCCCAAAAATAAATCTTAAGGCCACATACACTCTAAAACACATAAACACTATTTAAGTTCACTTCGTGAATTTAAAAGCTATTTTCCATAGTCCTGGTTAATTAAAACCCGACAAGTGGCAAAATAGACACTTATAAAAAGAAGAAGATATTACACAACATGACCTAAAAACACAATATTCCAATTTCATTATAAGCAAATGTCATTCAGTAATAGAATATAAAACAATATTTAACTTGTAAAATATGAGATAAGAGAAAGAAATATAGAATACCCATTTCATCAAACAATCAATCTCGTGTACATATAAGCGCTTCAATTGTGTCCGGTTTGAGAGAACTACGGTATTGGTTATAAACTCGACCACCGACATTAAAGGTTGAATCGGGCGCCACTGTTAATATTGGGATACTGAAAACATCATGAGCCATGGCAGCAAGTTCAGAATACCTGAATTGGTTAGCTTTCCAATAAGCTAATACATCTAACTTCATATCCTATCAACTCTCGGTTCCTCGAAATATTGTTCTAACTATGATTTTTTTAGTTAAAGAATCAAAATCTTTACTTTGAAAGTTATCAAAATCATACAAAAAATAATAGTTATTTAAAGTTAAAAATTTATAAAATTTAACATTAAACTGTTGCATGAAACTACAGTAGAAGTTACATTTCTGCTGCAGTTTTTTGCAGCAAAACTGTAACATTTCTACTGCAGTTTTTTGCAGTAAAACTGTCACATTTCTACTGCAGTTTTTTGTAAAAGCAATATTATATTTTGCTGCAGTTTTTTTACAGCATAATTGTAACATCTGTGCTACAAAAAATTGCAGCAGAAATATTACAATTTTGCTGTATTTTTTTGCAGCAGAAATGATACATTACTACTGCAAAAAACTGCAACAAGGAATTATGTATTTCTGTTGCAAAAAATTATAGCATAATCATAATACATTAATGTTAAAATTACAGCATAATAAATATACATTAATGTTAAATTTCAGGAAATGTTAATTATATTTCATTAAATCTCTTTTGAACTCCTATGATATGAGCTGCCTCTAGTTCTTCATGATGAGAATCATTCAAAGTTGTTGAAGTTGAAGGCACTGGAGCAATTCTTGACACATACTCATGAAAATTCATAAATAACTTATTACGCACATTTTTAAACTGAATTGAGTTGCTGCCATAAAGTTGCTCAGAACTCCAATCAACAAAATCAATTTTGTATCTAGGGTCAAGTATCATTGCAATGGCTAAGGTCAAGCTAAATTCTAACCAATATTTTTTTAAAGTTAGAATCACTCAACTCCAAATGACAAAAAGCACGACGATAAAAAAGTGCACTCTCAAGCATAAAAAAAGTAGAGCTCCATCTAGTTGGAATATCTTGCGCTCAAAGACTGTCACGACCCAAATTGAGGACCGCGGCCGGCGCTAGGGAATGGGAGTGGTAGCTCCGAAACCCGTAGCAAGCCTAGAAATCACTATAAATTTTTCGCGAAACATTCACAATGCGTTTTTATAAAACTTCTTTAAACGATACAAAACGATCTTTAGGAATCAGGGTCTTACAAAGCGATATCTCATATCAAGCAATGCCTTATTTCTCACATATATACAAACGGTTTAGAAGCGCAGTCTAAACCTTTATACATATCAGAGTATAAACAAAATATTTAAAACCGTTTGACAAAACATAATTACATTTTAGGACTCGACTACTGCAGCACTACTGATTGATTCCTTCTTTCTGTACTCGCGGACTTCTAGAACAAGGATAGAAGTCTGTTACATCTGATACTATACACCTGAAACATAACACTATTTGGGGGTCAGACAACGCTGAGTGAGTTTGCATTTACTTAAGATATTATGAATATAAATTGCATAAACATATATTAAAACAAACAACAATATTTGATCCGATGAAACCCTAATCTTAATCATAGGGGAAACAACCAAAACTTCCTTTTAAATCACTTGTACTGTTTATTTTGTCTCATATCGAATCGTCCAATGTGGTACGGTCCCGAGATAGTTCAACCGAGTTACCGTTACCACGTGGCATAGTCCCGAGATAGTTCAACCGAGTTAACTCATGCCACACTTAATCTCTCAGTTTTTCCTCTTGCCTTCTTTGCCCAGCCCGAAGCTGTTTTTGCTCATAGCACATCATTTGCCACACTTTGCGTTGCTCTTCCATAAATTGGCGTTGTTCCGCCTCAAAGTTGCTCGGAGCTTGTGGTTTGACCCATTTGGCCCCTTGAAATTCCGCCTCGGGCCAAGTCTCCCATTGAGCACCTTGCTCTTCACCTTGAGCACTTGTTGTCACGACCCAAATTATTGAGCCGAGACAGGCGCTAGGGAATGGGAGTGGTAGCTCCAAAACCCGTAGCAAGCCTAAAACACTTAAAACTTTTTGCAAATAAACAATCACATAAGGACTAAATAATCGAAAGCAAATATACAAACATATACACATATATACACTAGTCGATCGATCTAAAACATAGGGGCACATAACTTCCGTACCACGTACGTACTAGCCCACCGATACTATATACATACTAGTGTATCTAGGTCACATCACGAGCAATTATCACCGTGAAACAAAATACAACAACTGACGTAGCCTACAAAAAGATATATATAACAACAGCAAGTAAAAACAACAAACACAATACATTGTTGTTGAGGGCACGACTCTGTCAACTGAGGACTACTACTACTACATCTCTACGGAAGTCAGGAACTATACATGCAACTGCAGACTTCCGAACCCAAAAAGATGGACTCTAGCCAAAACCTAACTCTAAGCACCTGAAATTGCTAAACACAACGGATCAGACTATGCTGAGTGAGATTGCATATTACTAACGGTATTATAAAAATAACATTGCATTCAAAAAAATCATTTATACAATATGCAATATAAGCCAAGAATTTGATCTGATCAAAACCCTAATCTTATAACGATCCTAAACTAGGTATTTCCTAGTGTTCACAAGCAATAGTAATTTTTCAATTCCTGCTGGTAAGGTTCCGAGATAGTTCAACCGAGTTTTAACCTTTACCAGGTAGTACAGTCCAGGATAGTTCGACCGAGTTTTACCAGTACCACTACTCAATCAAAACGATTGATCGATATGTGAGTGACGGGATAGTTCAACCGAGTTCAACCTACTAGGCACAGGTTCCGGGATAGTTTGACCGAGTTTCAATCTTGTGTCTAACACAAAGAAGTTAGTCTAATTCTATTTGCTAAGACTTACCCGATACTGGTGATCACACAGCCTATTGACACCCAATAGGTAGCCTGTTTCCTCGGATCGTACACCAGATTCTTATACTTAAAAACAAATGATCAAGAAATATGCTATACGATCAAATCATATATTATGCGATGCAAGCGATAATATTTTTATAGTATATCAAATAGCTTTTACGAATAATACAGGAAAGTAAAATGTAACTCACATGGACCGCTATCTAATCTACTAAGTTATCGATATGATAGTAAGCTTGTACTAATCCAAATTCGTCAACCTTGTAGCTTGCCTATGAGTCCGTTACATGTTTAGATCAAATACACGTTTAGTATATAAACGTGAACCTCGCGTACTTCAAACCCCTAAGTTACAAACTTAGGTTATCCCAATTCGATCCTAATACAGTTTATAAACTTGTTAACCTTCAATCATAGTCTTAACTTGTTTAATACCATTCTTGGTATTTAACTAATCGATTAAACTTTGCTTAAAGTATCCATTTTGAAAACCTAACTCAAAATGTCAAGTTCAACGATCGTTTTTCACATTTTCGGAGTCCACATAATGCTATCGGGTTAGGGTATGTCGTGTCGGACCTTGGCACGACGTATGGGGGTCCTTGGTGGCTGGGCACATTGTGCCCAGCTTCTCTCACAGCGTGAGACATAGTCTCACGTCATGAGAATCTGTCTCGCGTTGCGAGACGTTGGTGTAATACCCCAAAATATTTTAAAGTAATTAAGTCGTGCCACGTGTCGAGATTTTTGATAAATTAAATTAAGGAGAATTTAACTTAATTATATCGGAAATTCAAGAATAAAATCTAATGAGTCAATTAGCGGGATTTAAGGAGTTAATGTTGAAAATTTGGATGTGGAGGTATTTTGGGGCTAAATTGCAAATTATGCAAAGTTTAGGGGCTAAAGTGCAAATTAGCCAATTAAGCCCGAAAATAGAGATTTGAGGATTTTCGATGGAAATCTATATTTTAAGTTAGTATTATTTATTCGGAGATAAATAATATGTATATGAATTAATAGAAAGATTAATTGATTTCGATTTGGACTAAATTGAAACTTTTGAAAAGTTTCAAGGGTCAAATGGTAAGTTGACCATTATATATATAGGAAACCTTCATCAGTAAGATGAAGGATCCAGACTTCATCTTCCTTCTCTTTTTCTTATTCTCACCGTTGTTTTCGTACGGTTCCATCGCTCGATTCCGTTTCTCGTCCGTTTCCGACGTTCTATAACTCCAAACGATCGTATTTCGACGGGTAATCACGGTAAGCTTGACGTTTTACCGTTTCGTTGATTATATTTTGAGTTATATCGATTCGAAGTTTTAGGCCACGAAACGATTTTATCGTTTTATCGAGTTTATGATTGATATATAACGTTTTAAGCTTAGAATACGCGTTTTGGTTGAGTTTGGAGCGTTTTTACATATATAGCAGGTCGGGAACCCTAGAAATCGATTCCGGGGGATCGTGCACGACTGTACACGATCGTGTACCGTGGTACACGAACGTGTACTTGAGGTACACGAACGTGTACCATCAATGGTACACGAACGTGTACTAAAGTACACGAACGTGTACCATCATATGGTACACGAACGTGTACCAAGGTACACGAACGTGTACCTCCCTGCACGAGCGTGCACCCTTCGATTCTCGCACCCTGAGTCTTCGTACCTCGATTGAATTAATGGAATTCACGTATTGAATCAGAAATCGAATAGTAGTTAACCTAATGAGGTTATAAGAAGATTGAATTAGAAGTAAATTGCGATCCGTAAACGAGTTTGATATCGTTTATTGGGATATGCGTGAGAAGCACGACGATTAATAAGAGTTCAATGTGTCGAGTCTCGAGTCTAGAGTCAATCTTAGAATAGGATTCTGATGTAAGTCAAATGTTTTGAAATTGTTTTAGATCCAGCGAGACAAGAAGGAGCTGGACCAGGAGCTCGGGAAGCTTGACGTTTCTAAAGCCCCGACGTATTTTTGGATAAGCGTTTTCTGTGAGTTTATACGATTTTCTTTTAAAGTATTTATTTAAGCAATTATTTTACATTGCTTTATATTTGAATTACATATGGTTGAATTGAAACCAGTATTGATCTGATGGAACGTGCTACCTATTGGGCGACAATAGGACTGTGTGATCACCAGTTTTGATATGACTCAGCTGGGAGCTGATGACGAGTATGAAATTTATGATTGGGTTGTGAGTTAGATACGCAGAGTGAACTCGGCTACGGTGTAGCCTGGAAGTCCCCGTATCTAGTGGCTGGGCCACCAGCGAGTTGGACTCGCGATTGATATTTATGATTGGGTTGATCGATTGATTATTAGTATGTTTGAGGATTAAGGTTTCAATCGGATCCTGTACTTGGCTGCATATGATTGATTATGATTTTATGTTTTATTTGAATACTTATTAGTAAATGTATGAACTCACTCAGTATATCCCAATATACTGACCCCTCACAGATTTCCTTTCAGGATAAAGACGCTTTGAAGCAACGGACTTCTATCCTACTTCCAGAAGTCTGTATTTTTGAGTATGTAAAGAAACAGTACTTTACTCTTAGAGCTGCAGTAGATAAGTATTTTGTGAGTCAGCTTGTATATAAAGTTTTCTGTAAATATTACTTTAACGTTTTAAAGTTTTAAACGTTTTACGCTTGCTGCTTTATATATATTGTGACTGCCAGAGGATATGTGTGCCTGGCATGTGTGCTTCTGCATGACACGTGTTTATTTATGTCATGCATGACGTTTATGTTTTGCGAAAAATTATTTTACGTTTTTAGGCTTGCTACGGGTTTCGGAGCAACCACTCCCATTCCCTAGCGCCGGTCTCGGCTCTGAGATTGGGTCGTGACAATGTTGGTATCAGAGCATGGTCCAGTTACCATTGCTTATGTTAGAAGAGTGATTGATTTTCCTAGGATTCTACTGCAGCACATAGGACTCAAGTCTTGTCTTTGTTACGTATTCGTTTGATTTTCAAACTTTCAGCTTTCCCTCTAGGTTGTGAGTCTGTCTTATGTGTGTGTTCGCTTGTGATGAGATGCGCGTTTAGTACGGTATGTGTTTGCGATAATATGCGGTTATGTGGCTAAGTAACGCTGTTTGTCTTGGTCAGGATGTCTGACCAACGACAAGAAGTAGAGCGAGCTGCCGCTGCAGCACGTAATGTTATAGAAGGGGCGCATGACGTCCATCCAGAAGCTCAAGATGAGTCTTCTGTTCACGGAGGAGGTGGTGGCAAAGAGGCCCAGGCGCAGGCACCTGGAGTGCAAGCGCAAGCCCAGCAACCTAATGTTGTGGGTTTTGATCTGAATCAGTTCCTTACGGGAATTGCGGCTATGCAAGCCAATCAGGCTGAGGTGCAGAATATGCATCGTGAGCAACTACAGCAGCAACAGTTGCGTAACGTGGCTTTCACTGACCGAGATATCGTTTTGGCTTATATGCGCCTTAAGCCAACTAAGTTTGACAGTACAGGCGATGCTCTCGATTTCCTCGAAGAAGTAGAACGTAATGCTCGACGCCTGCAAGCTAATGAGAGACAGACCATCATTATGGTGGAAATGTCATTGAAAGGACCTGCGAAAGATTGGTTTCAGCAGCATATTCAGCCAACCATGGATACTATGACCTGGGCTGAATTTGCAAACCACTTTAGGGAATACTTTTTACCTTATGCGGTGACGGAGAGTTATCGTAGTCAGTGGTTGACCCTAAGTAGAGGCAATCGATCTGTGCAAGAGTATGTAACGGAGTTCACTAGAGTGAGTAGGTTTGCACCAGACCTGACTACGGACCCAGTCAGAGTGAACTCAAGGTTTGTAGAGGGTCTAGGAGCTGAATTTGTGAGTCTGACGTCTGATATCAGAAGGACCTTAGTGCAACTGGTTGATAGTGCTAGGCAAATGGAAGTTTCTCTGATTCGTTTTGGAAGAATTCCTGACCCTTCCAATGTTGCACCTGTGAGAGATAATACGTTTCGCAGCGTACAGAGTGCACCTACCCGATCTTATGCTGGGAGTTATTCTCGACCTCCATCACGTCAGCAGAGAAATAAAAGAGCTCGGTATGGAACTAGAGTCAGTACTTCAGGCACCGGATTTAGTGCCAGATCAACGAGTGACATGGGAGGCGGAGTTCTTTTATGTTTGAACTGTAATAGGAGGCACTATGGCGCGTGTTATACTGCTAGTGGAGCATGTTTTAACTGTGGTCAACGAGGTCACTTTGCTAGAGATTGTCCAAGGCAGATGCCCCAAGGTTCGATGACTACTGTAGTACAGCCTTCCTATCAGCAGCAGAGAACTGCGCAGCAGATAGCGTCAGGATATGATCAAACAGGAAGTACCTTTACTGGCCAGAGAGGCCGTGGTTATGCGAATCGAGGAGGCAGAAATGGCGGAGGTCGTGGTACTGGCCAGACTTCGCAGGCTGGCGGAAGCCAAGCTAGGGTCTTTGCACTGAATCCTCAGGAGGCTCAGGCTTCCAATGCGGTGGTGCAAGGTACCTTTTCTATCGCTTCTCAAGACGCATTAGTTTTATTTGATCCGGGCGCTACACATTCGTTCGTTTCGCCTAGTTTCGCTAGTAAGTTAGGAGTGCAACCAGCTTACCTTAGAAACCCTTTATCCGTAGCTACTCCCGTTGGAGAAAGTGTGGAAGTTAGTATCGTTTACCCGTCTTGTCCTGTGAAAGTTCAAGGACGAGATTTGTTAGTTGACTTGATTTTACTTGAGGTTTTAGCTTTTGACGTCATACTAGGAATGGATTGGCTAGCTCAGCACTACGCTAATGTGGATTGCCGGAAGAAGACGGTGACGTTTAACACGCCTGGAATTGAAGCGGTTTCAATTCAGGGTGATAAGATGGAATCTTCTACGAGTATCATTTCAGCTATTAAAGCTTGTAGTATGTTGAAGAAGGGATGTCAAGGATTCTTAGCGATAGTACGAGACATGGAAAAGAAAAGTGTAAATTTAAGTGATGTGCCAGTTGTGTCGGAATATCCAGACGTTTTTCCAGAAGAATTACCTGGATTACCCCCAGATCGCGAGATTGAATTTTGTATCGAATTGGCTCCTGGCACGAAGCCAATATCGATACCTCCTTATCGAATGGCGCCAGCAGAGCTCAAAGAACTTAAGGATCAATTAGAAGAATTGTTTGATCGTGGTTTTATCAGACCGAGTGTATCCCCATGGGGTGCACCAGTGTTGTTCGTGAAAAAGAAGGATGGATCGCTTCGACTATGCATCGATTATCGACAGCTGAATAAGGTGACGATTAAGAATAAATATCTGTTACCTAGAATCGACGATTTGTTCGATCAGTTACAAGGAGCGAATTTTTTCTCCAAGATTGATCTAAGATCAGGCTATCATCAATTGAAGATTCGTAACGATGACATACAAAAGACTGCTTTCCGAACTCGATATGGACATTATGAATTCCTCGTTATGTCATTCGGATTGACGAACGCCCCAGCAGCCTTCATGGATTTGATGAATAGGATATTCAAACCGTACTTGGATCAGTTCGTGATCGTGTTCATTGACGATATTTTGATCTATTCACGTTCAGAAGAAGAGCACGCTCAACATTTGCGAATAGTACTACAGACGCTAAGAGAGCATCAGCTTTACGCTAAATTCTCTAAATGTGAATTTTGGCTAACGGAAGTGGCTTTCTTAGGTCATGTGGTTTCACAAAGCGGCATTAAGGTTGACCCAAAGAAGATCGAAGCTGTGATAGAATGGAAGCGGCCTGAATCAGTTACGGAAGTTAGAAGTTTCCTTGGTTTAGCGGGATATTATAGACGATTTGTACAGGACTTTTCGAAGATCGCTGTACCTTTGACGAAGTTAACTCAGAAGAACGCGAAGTTCAACTGGACGGACCAGTGTGAACTCAGTTTTCTGAAACTGAAAGAGTGTCTGACGACGGCACCAGTCTTAGCGTTACCAGAAGGAACGGAAGGATTCACAGTTTACTGTGACGCGTCAAGAGTTGGACTAGGATGTGTCCTTATGCAACACGGTCGAGTGATTGCATACGCTTCGCGACAGCTCAAGAAGCACGAAACGAACTATCCGACGCATGATCTAGAATTAGCGGCGGTGATCTTCGCGCTAAAGATTTGGAGACATTATTTGTACGGCGCTACGTGCGAGATCTTTACAGATCATAAGAGTCTCAAGTACATTTTTGACCAACGAGAGTTAAACCTCAGACAGCGGAGATGGATGGAACTACTGAAAGATTATGACTGCACGATACAATACCATCCAGGCAAGGCCAACGTGGTGGCGGATGCATTAAGCAGAAAGTCGGCAGGAAGTCTCGCGCACGTTACAACGACGTGGCGGAGACCATTAATCAACGAGATTCATACGATGTTTAGCCAAGGGGTTGAATTTGAGATCTCATCTCTCGGAAACCTAATGGCTCAATTAACGATACGATCGACGTTGATAGATCAGATCAAAGAGTTGCAAGCAGACGACCCTCAATTGAAGCATCTAATTGAGGAAGTTCAACAAGGAAAGAGTCAAGATTTCAGTATCGTCAACGGAATCTTGAAATACGGCAGTCGAATGTGCGTTCCAGATGTGGAAGACTTAAGACAGAAGATCATGGAGGAGACCCATGGAACGCTCTATAGCGTTCATCCTGGTTCCACGAAGATGTACCACGACATCAAATCAACGTATTGGTGGAGCGGAATGAAGAAAGACATCGCAGAGTTCGTGGCGAAATGCCCGACTTGTCAGCAAGTCAAATTAGAGCATCAACGACCTTACGGTTTTCTTCAGCCCTTACCCATCCCGGAGTGGAAGTGGGAGCAAATCACGATGGATTTCGTAATCGGATTGCCCAAAACGCAGAGAGGGTTTGACTCTATTTGGGTAATCGTGGATCGTTTGACGAAGTCAGCGCACTTCATTCCTATCAAGACGACTTATTCTGCAGCAAAGTTGGCGGAGATTTATATCGATAAGATCGTAAGCCTACACGGAGTTCCCGTATCAATCGTTTCAGACAGAGGTTCCGTATTTACCTCTCATTTCTGGAAAAGCTTACAAGACGCATTAGGAACGCGATTGAATTTCAGCACTGCGTTTCACCCTCAGACAGACGGTCAGTCTGAACGGACGATTCAAACGTTAGAAGATATGCTTCGACTTTGCGTATTAGACTTCGGAGGTAGTTGGGATACGTACCTACCTCTAGTCGAGTTTGCCTACAACAACAGCTATCATTCAAGCATCGAGATGGCTCCTTACGAAGCATTGTACGGGCGAAAATGTCGATCTCCTATTTGTTGGGACGAAGTCGGTGAGCGAAAGCTCACTGGAGCAGAGATTATCCAGATTACGTCAGAAAAAGTTCCGTTGATAAAGCAGCGTTTAAATACTGCTTCTAGTCGACAGAAGAGTTACGCGGACCCCAAGAGGAAAGATATCGAATTTCAGATCGGAGACTACGTATTTCTCAAAGTATCACCGATGAAGGGAGTTATTCGTTTCGGAAAGAAGGGTAAATTGGCTCCGAGATATGTCGGACCATATCAGATCGTGGAACGTATAGGCTCAGTTGCCTATAAGCTAGACTTGCCACAGGAGATGTCGCAAGTTCATCCTGTCTTTCATATTTCCATGCTTAGGAAATATGTACCAGACCCTTCTCGAATAATTCAACCACAAGTGGTGGACGTGAACGAGGAACTAACTTACGAAGAACGGCCAGTGCAGATTGTCGACACGCAGATACGACAATTACGAACGAAGAAGATTCCAATGGTGAAAGTTCTTTGGAGAAGTCAATCCGTAGAAGAGTGCACGTGGGAGACGGAAGAGGATATGAGACAGAAGTATTCATATCTATTCACTCAAGGTACGTGGCTAAATTTTAAATTCGAGGACGAATTTATTTTAAGGGGGGGTGAATGTAATACCCCAAAATATTTTAAAGTAATTAAGTCGTGCCACGTGTCGAGATTTTTGATAAATTAAATTAAGGAGAATTTAACTTAATTATATCGGAAATTCAAGAATAAAATCTAATGAGTCAATTAGCGGGATTTAAGGAGTTAATGTTGAAAATTTGGATGTGGAGGTATTTTGGGGCTAAATTGCAAATTATGCAAAGTTTAGGGGCTAAAGTGCAAATTAGCCAATTAAGCCCGAAAATAGAGATTTGAGGATTTTCGATGGAAATCTATATTTTAAGTTAGTATTATTTATTCGGAGATAAATAATATGTATATGAATTAATAGAAAGATTAATTGATTTCGATTTGGACTAAATTGAAACTTTTGAAAAGTTTCAAGGGTCAAATGGTAAGTTGACCATTATATATATAGGAAACCTTCATCAGTAAGATGAAGGATCCAGACTTCATCTTCCTTCTCTTTTTCTTATTCTCACCGTTGTTTTCGTACGGTTCCATCGCTCGATTCCGTTTCTCGTCCGTTTCCGACGTTCTATAACTCCAAACGATCGTATTTCGACGGGTAATCACGGTAAGCTTGACGTTTTACCGTTTCGTTGATTATATTTTGAGTTATATCGATTCGAAGTTTTAGGCCACGAAACGATTTTATCGTTTTATCGAGTTTATGATTGATATATAACGTTTTAAGCTTAGAATACGCGTTTTGGTTGAGTTTGGAGCGTTTTTACATATATAGCAGGTCGGGAACCCTAGAAATCGATTCCGGGGGATCGTGCACGACTGTACACGATCGTGTACCGTGGTACACGAACGTGTACTTGAGGTACACGAACGTGTACCATCAATGGTACACGAACGTGTACTAAAGTACACGAACGTGTACCATCATATGGTACACGAACGTGTACCAAGGTACACGAACGTGTACCTCCCTGCACGAGCGTGCACCCTTCGATTCTCGCACCCTGAGTCTTCGTACCTCGATTGAATTAATGGAATTCACGTATTGAATCAGAAATCGAATAGTAGTTAACCTAATGAGGTTATAAGAAGATTGAATTAGAAGTAAATTGCGATCCGTAAACGAGTTTGATATCGTTTATTGGGATATGCGTGAGAAGCACGACGATTAATAAGAGTTCAATGTGTCGAGTCTCGAGTCTAGAGTCAATCTTAGAATAGGATTCTGATGTAAGTCAAATGTTTTGAAATTGTTTTAGATCCAGCGAGACAAGAAGGAGCTGGACCAGGAGCTCGGGAAGCTTGACGTTTCTAAAGCCCCGACGTATTTTTGGATAAGCGTTTTCTGTGAGTTTATACGATTTTCTTTTAAAGTATTTATTTAAGCAATTATTTTACATTGCTTTATATTTGAATTACATATGGTTGAATTGAAACCAGTATTGATCCGATGGAACGTGCTACCTATTGGGCGACAATAGGACTGTGTGATCACCAATTTTGATATGACTCAGCTGGGAGCTGATGACGAGTATGAAATTTATGATTGGGTTGTGAGTTAGATACGCAGAGTGAACTCGGCTACGGTGTAGCCTGGAAGTCCCCGTATCTAGTGGCTGGGCCACCAGCGAGTTGGACTCGCGATTGATATTTATGATTGGGTTGATCGATTGATTATTAGTATGTTTGAGGATTAAGGTTTCAATCGGATCCTGTACTTGGCTGCATATGATTGATTATGATTTTATGTTTTATTTGAATACTTATTAGTAAATGTATGAACTCACTCAGTATATCCCAATATACTGACCCCTCACAGATTTCCTTTCAGGATAAAGACGCTTTGAAGCAACGGACTTCTATCCTACTTCCAGAAGTCTGTATTTTTGAGTATGTAAAGAAACAGTACTTTACTCTTAGAGCTGCAGTAGATAAGTATTTTGTGAGTCAGCTTGTATATAAAGTTTTCTGTAAATATTACTTTAACGTTTTAAAGTTTTAAACGTTTTACGCTTGCTGCTTTATATATATTGTGACTGCCAGAGGATATGTGTGCCTGGCATGTGTGCTTCTGCATGACACGTGTTTATTTATGTCATGCATGACGTTTATGTTTTGCGAAAAATTATTTTACGTTTTTAGGCTTGCTACGGGTTTCGGAGCAACCACTCCCATTCCCTAGCGCCGGTCTCGGCTCTGAGATTGGGTCGTGACAGTTGGCTCACGCCGTGAGACAATGTCTGACATTGTGAGGCAACCATAACAACCCCCTAACCATGATTTTCACCATTTTTAACCTTTCGACTCATTCCGAGATGTTTCTACACCCATAACGCACAAATTCCATCTCTAAAATCATCAAAAATGACAATAACAACGTGATTCTAACGTATTCGATTCGATCGCAACGTAACTCAACACAAAACAACCATAAACTATCAAAACCCTCAACCAAAACGTCAAGCTTACCTTGGTACAATGCTTAAAGACGGTAGAGGGCGAATTTCTGAAGAGAACGGAACAAATATCACGCGATTCAGACGTCGAACGGCCGAACCCTAAGCTTCGCAAGCTTTTCTTTGTTTTTCCTTATTTGATGTTCTTTCCTTTGTTCTTAAATTCATATTCATATGAATTTGTGTATATATTATGGTTACTATGCTCCTTTAATCCCTCATTTCATTAATCAATACCGTTCTTTATTTTAACTTTCCTTTTGATCAAACCGTTAATTGTTCTCTTTAACTCGAATACGTACGTATTATTTATACCCAAATAAATAATACTAATTCATAGTTCTTATTTTCCATCGATAATTTTTTATTTACAATCCCCGAGAATTAATTTATTATTTACCAATTTGGGACCTAAACTTATTTTAATAACTTTTCCTACCGTTTCCTTTTAGCCCCAATTTCATTCTTTAAGCTAAGTTCTAATACCAAACTTTCCGTATTAGAATTCTCAAAACCGACCTACTCGGGTCTTGTCTTAATATATAGTTTCGATAATCTTCATCCTACTAGCTCGGGTTATCAAAAATAGACGGATTGCCTACTTTGGCAACGTCAAACGTACGGAGTATTACACTTGTACCCGTAATACCCTTGTCTTTTCTCCCCACGTTCTCGTTTTGGGGCCTTTGGCTCGGCTCGGCCCTTGGTTCTGCTTCTTGCTCCCCCTCACTTTGGGTTTCCGCTAATCGAGATCCATGTCGACTCACCCATCCGACCCTTTAGTAATATGGCATGATTTCACCGCTCTTCACATAGGAGGCATTAGAAAGATGGTCCATATTAATCATTCGGGGAGCTTCCCATTTGAATTGGTCCCATTCCACGTCATTTTTCCTTGCCAACATTGTTATAACCAACCAAACCTAATTTTCTTCGTCTTTTGCTCCGGAACCGCCTTCAACATTTGCATAAACCGGTAGGCAGTGTTGACCTTTTACTCCTCCACTTCCGGGTGTAGCATGGTATTTAATGCTAACAAATCCTCTTTTGCCACTTTGCTATATTCATTCCGACCATAAAATGTGTGGTCGAACCATTTGAGTACCACCACTTGAGCGGTATTCTTCACCTAATTAGTTTTTTGCCGTATTGGAGTTGTAATGGTCAAAACCTAAAAGTTCCTTCCATATGGCGTGTTCATTAAAATCCACTCTTGGAATGCATTTGAATCCTTTGTCATTCATGTAGAACTCCTCCCATAACTCATACATCGTGAAAGAGCATTCGTCCCCGTTCAACTGGTATTTAAAATTAATGGGGGAGTCATCACTTGGCTTCAATATTGTGAAGAACTCATAGGTTAGAGCCTCACAATACTCATGTGGAAGCTCCGCCAATTTTTGAAATTCCAAGTGATCGAGAAGCTCTTGCACCTTCTCGAGAATTCCCGAACTCTGCATGGTCGTCCAATCAATTTGGAACAGTTTGGTAATTCCTCTCGCCATAAGCTTTTCATAGAGTTCTCCCTCCTTCTTAGAATGAATTTGGAAAGGAGTTTTGTAGTGCCTTCTGAGCAAGGCCGGAGTTTTAACGCTGGCAACCGTAGCTCCAGAAGCGGTAGTTTTCTGGCGAGAACGGAGAGTGGTGGCTCTAGGTGGTTGTTCTCATTCTTGAGGTGGTTGTTCTTGAGCGGTCTTGGATGATTTTCCAGATTTACCCATAGTTAGAGTAGGCAACAGGGTGTTTGAAAATGTGTTTAGAGTGGAGTTTTGCCGAAATTTGGTGGTGATTTAGGGTGGTGGCCGAATTTGCTAAAGGAGAGAAGAAAACTATCTTTGGTAAATAAGAGGGGAAGAAGGTGAAGTGAATATGGACATTTATGGAAAAAAATGAAAGAAAACACACTTGGATTTGAAATTTGAATTTGGAGGCTTGAGATGATGCCACCTCATCCATCCAAGTGATGTGTGTTTCTTGTGAATGGGTTTAGATCATGCCACATCACCAATCCATGTGCTCCCCCTTTAAACCAATCAAATTAAAACAATCAAACCCCCTCTCTTTGTCATGGCTCGATCGAGCCCTCTAATTTTAAGTGTGGGGCTCGATTAGGGTTGTGCAAAAACCAACCGAACTGAACCAAACCGAAGTGGGGTATATAATCTTGAATATATGGTCAAAACGGCACCATTTGGGTTGGGGTTTGAGAAAATTTCGGAATTTGATTTATGGTTCGGTTTGTGTTAGTTGTCCACCGATTCAACCGAAAACCCGAGTAGCAAAACGACGTCGTTTTGCTACTGGTCTCGCACATGCGTGGGAAGCTTCCAGAGCCTTGCCCACATAGGAGATACCCTACACAAAACGGTGAGTTTTGTGTAAGATATATAATTTGAGTTAAAAAAAACAGTAACCATAATTCATTTCTCACTTTCAATCTTTCACAATTCACACCGCCTCTCTCCATTCTCCATCGCTCTCAATTCTTTTTGAAAAACCCTAAAACAAATTCGTCTTCCTCAGTCCCACAATCATTTTACAAGCAACCAAACACTAAAACCTAATTAATCGATGGCTCCTCCCCTCTCATACGCAGTTCTCTTGAAGTATTATCATGGCTTGAACACTAATTAGCTTATCTCTTTCATCTCGAAAGCTTTTTATTTTCTAAAAAAGTAAGGAACATGTCTTCTCTTTTCTTTTTATCAGCGATCTGTTAATAAATCGAAGAAATTATAAATTGGTAAGCATTTACAGATTTACTTTTCATTTCAGTTTTATTTTGATTCTGTCTGTGTTTGATTATTGCTTGAACCACCCTAACTTGGGGTTTTCTCTTCGTTCTTTGCAACATGCTTCTCACAAATGATGGATCTGTCATCTTTCAGCTTTCCAGAACCTGCTTCCCAGATCTCTAGACTTCGATCCAAAACATTAAATTAGATTTCCGGGCTTGTTTGGGCTCGCAATTAGGCCCACTTTAGACCCAGAATTAGGGATTTTTATGTAATTTAATTATCTGCACTGTAAAGGGCCAGACTGAATGTTAAAAGGACCCAAAAGTCCACCGATGTATCATAAAGTATAAACCGGGCTCATGAGCCCGAGGCCCGCAAACCCAGCAGCTTCCAGAGAAGATTTCAGGTTCATCAGAACTCGGAATCAACCACGACTCAAACCAATTCAATCGACGAGATGGATAACTTCCGTGTTTTGACCGAGAGCCAGTTTTGACCACGCTGACGGTCAAACCCGTGCGAGTGCCAAACACTCAAAAGTCAACGAGGTTTAAAAGTATCTTTAACCTTATATGTGTACCAACTGTACATGGGTCATTCGACATTGTTTACCACTTTTCAAAAGCATATCAATTAACCGATTAAAGTATTAATCACATAAATGAGCCAAATAATGCAATTCCAGCCAGTCACTTGGACATCATGTGATTAATACAAAAAAGTAGTAACGATTGTATATGTTTTTCAAGATAACCTAATAAAATCAATCTCACTTAGACATCCGGTTTAGGCTTTGTACATATAAAATATCTAGACCAACCAGCCTTATGCTATTTATTAAAAACCTCTAAGGTTATATGTATCCTTAGGAGTACCTGATACTTGCTTTGCATGTCCAGTCCAGATAGAGTCATATGCGCATCCAATATGTTTATCGCTTTCATACCTGTTTATTTCCAGCTTTCATATCCTATGAACTGCATATACTGTTGAGATGAGATTAACATGAATATGTCCGATAAATAAAGCCGGTAACAGATAAGCCAAGCACATGAGTCTCAGAGAGGTCCACGAACCCTAGTCTTTGGTCTGATGCACGGTGATCTTACCCATAAGCGAGTAAGGTTACCTAGTCGGCTAAAAGACATTTCCTAGTTGAACTAAGTGACGACTTCATTTTTCAAAACTCATTTCCAGATCGAGAAGTCAGCCATAAGCCTTGGGCGAGCGGCTCCCGAACCCCGCTCGCTCAACTCTCATGGCTTTTGACTGACTTCTCAATCTGGAAATGGGTTTTGAAAAATGGAGTCGCCACCTAGTTCAACTAGAAAATGCCTTTTCTACCGACTAGATAACCTTACTCGCCTGCGGTAAGATTATCGTGCAACAGACAAAAAGACCGAGTTTTTGGACCTCCCCGAGACTCGTGTGCTTGGCTTATCAGTTACCGGCTTTATTTACTTGACATATTCGTTTTATTCTCATCTTAACATTCGATAGCAGTCCATAAAATATATTGCTGGAAATAAACAAGTTTAAAAGCAGTAAACACGTTTGACGCGCATATGACTCAATCTAGACTCGACATGTAAAGCAAGTTGCAGGTACTCCTCAGCATACATCTAAGCCTGGCGGTTTCTAGAAAATAACATAAGTGTGGCTGGTCTGGATTGATTACATGCACAAAGTCTAAAAACAGGATGTCTAAGTTTGATTGATTTTATTAAGTCATCGTGAATGCCCTATACAACCGTTTACTACTTTTTCGTGGTAGTCCTAAGTGACTGGCTGAAATTGATTTGATTCGCTAATTTAATGTGGTTAGTCCTTTAGCATGTTAATATTGGTTTTGGCATGCTTTTGGAAAGTAGTAAACATTGTAACCTGGCCCATGTTCAGTTGATATACATACAAGGTTAAGAATACATTTGAACCTCGTTGACTTTTGAGTGCCTTGCACTCGTGCAGGTTTGACCTTCAGTGTTGTCAAAATCAGTTCTTGGTCAAAACACGGAAGTTGTCCGTATCATCGATAAAGTTCTATCAGTTTGAAGCGCGGTTGGTTCCAAATTATGGTGAACCAGGAATTCGCTTTGGAAGTTGTTGGGTTTGCAGACCTCGGGCTTGTGGGCCCAGTTTATACTTTATGTAACATATTTGGGCTTATAGGCCCAATTTATAGTGGGTCCGACCCACTAGAATGCATAAAAGTAAAACACATTAAATTGTCTACGTCTGGGTTTAAACCGGGGCGTGATTCTGAACCCTAATGAGCCCGAAAACACGTTTGGAAGTTTGGATCAAAGTCTGGGAGATCTGGAAGTCAAGTTATGAAAGTTTGGGCACGAAGAACACATCGCCGGTATGAATGTCGGCGCCGGTAGTGTGGGGTGGCGCCGCCGCCACTTTGTTCTGGCGGTGCTGCAAGTCTGATTGGCGGAGGCGGAGGCGCTGCAGGCAGCATTTATGGGTGAGTAGAAACCGAACCAAACCGAGAAACCGAATTGAACCACATAGAAGTTCTTACTTTGGCTCGGTTATTCTGTCAAATCGGCGTGGTTCTGTGTCAAATGTAGAGAAGTTTGGAGTTTGGTGAACAATCTGGTTTAGACAAATAGCAACAATTTACAGCAGTCGTTTTTAGCGGTTTCAGCTCGTTTCAGCTCATTTCAAGTCCGTTTTTCATGCAAAACAGTCAAAAACACATAAAACAAAACAAAGAATGCAAATATGGCAATTAAATAGTGTTCAAAACTGTTTTGAAACACTAAAAGTAGCAATTTATGGCAGTCTATTAAGTTAAGCAAACTTTAGCAAATAAGCAAAAAATCACCTAAACATGCATCCTAAGTGATTTAATTGTCTGAATTTCTGGAATGAAGCATTTAAAACAAATTAATCTAGATATTGACATGATTTCTCATCGATTTTTGTGCAATTTGATAAAAGTACATAAGTTGACAATTATGGCAATTTTATGACAAAACATCTAATCATGCATCCTAGTTCATAAATATTCAGCAAATATGAAAAACAATACACAAAAAGTGACATAGAGAATATAGAGGGCCCTCAGAATCAGTGTTTTAAAAACTGGATCGGACTGGCCGGTTCAACCAGGAACCGCCAAACTGTCTGGTCCAAATACCTCTTTCAACCAGATTTTTGATTCGACCGGATTAGACCAGGACGAACCGATAGAAACATCTAACCGAAAACCCTTGAAAACCGTCCGGTTCAAGTATTCCATTAGTAGAAGATGAATAATGCTAGAGTTTCTGGGTTTCAAAATTGAAACTATTTCTTATGTTCTTGGCCAATTTATTTTTTTATTTTTGCACCACAAATAAATATATCTAATTAAAAGTTACAATGGAGGACCAATTATATGATATCCATCAATAGTTAAAATAATGGCAGTTGCAGCAAGTAAAGCAAATTAATATATTTAAGTTATTTTGTTTTATCCAAGAAATTATAAGTTAAGAAAGAGATGAAGTAGAAAAACTTAAAAATGAAAATAAAGAGTGACGAAGGAAGGGCATAATCAGGAATATGAGATAAGATGGAAAAAATGAAATGTAATTTTAGAATGGTGTATGTCGACTGTGGATGGAGAAATAGAATAAAATTAGGTTAACATTACAAAGATGTTAGTCATGAAGGGTTTAGATGTATTTTGGAAATTTAATTTAATGGCTTAAATTAATAGTTGAAACATGTACATGTTACTTTTTTTCTTTAAGAATTGTGCGGACAGTGGGTACTAAATGCTTGTAAATTTCTTTATTAAGCTTACTCAACTGGTTGAGCCAACAGTCAAACTGGAAACCGATGATTTTACCGGTTCGACTGCCGGTTCGGTTTTTAAAACAATGCTCAAAATTATCTGTCTGAGTCCTTGGCTCGTCTGCTGGCGAAGTGGATGCGGAATCCAGCTTCGAGTCTGTGCAGGCTTGCGTTCTTAGAGAATTAACACGTTGTAGTGTTTTAAGACTGGGATTGAACAAGGTTTGTGTGTGTATGGAATATTTGGCCTGGGTTTGATTTTTCCAGGGGGGATCAAATTCTAGGGTTTTATTTTCTATCTTTGGTCCGACCTTTTGTTGGGCTAACGTAAGGCTGTTTATATAGGGGAATGTGTGACCTAGGGTTAGCTTAGAGTTGTCTAGGGTTTTTTTTAGAGTTGTCTAGGGTTTAAACTATTAAGTGATAAGTCATAAGGTATTAGGATTAGCTAAAAAACTCTCATTTTTTAAATTCGTGTCTTAATTTGATGGCTAAGCAAAACAGGATTAAAAGCTAATTTTGGTGCCTGAAAGTATTAAAAACGACTCTTGGGACTTATGAGTTTGGGTATGGTCAATTTTAGTCCGTAAAACTTGTAAATTGGTCCATAAACTTCTACGATATTGCAATTAGTCCAATTTCTAGACTTAAACTGCAATATTTTTGGATTTTTATAGGCTATTTGCGGATAAATCCAAGTTTGCAGCTATGCACAGATTACGCCTGCTTAGATTCCAGCAAGCAAATCGATAGCTCGTCACCCGGACAGATTTCTCTGGAAATCATCATTGGACGCTGTTGGCAAATAATCGCAAGTGTACGATATCGCGCAAGTAATATAACTTGGAAGACCAAGTATCGATCCTACAAGGAACAATGAATCAAACAACTAATTTCTAATATTCTTCAATTGGCTAGTAGAAAAATAATTGGATTTATGTAAACTAAATAAAAAACTAATTTAATTAAACTTCAAGTAATTTAAACTAAAAATCTGAACTTAAATAAATTGAGGTTTAAACAATAATGATAAAAAGCTCAAAGATTGATAATTCCAAATAAACTAGTAAAAGAATGGATCAAAATTTATCTAGTGATTTTATTATGAATCGAGCTATTCTAATGCACCGAATCCCGCTCTCTCAAGCCTCAAAGATTCAAATAAAATCACAACCTAATTAGCTAATCAATTATTAACTTGCTCTCACAATATTAAAACTGAATTAAATAACTAAATTGTAATTATGAAGCAAACTCAACGACTACCTAAATTCCAACCCGCTCTCACGGCGTTTTCCTCTAAGTTTTTAATTACCTATGTCTATTTAATTAACAATCTCTCAATTAGTTAATTAAACACAAAATCATGAACTAAGTGATCAAATTAATTCAAGCATTAATCTTAGTAATTAAAACACAATTTTACTCACTTAATAAATCCTAATCCAATTCGAAAACTAATCTAAGTGTTCATATCAATCCCTGAACAAAGGATTTAGTTACATATGCTTAAACTTAAATTAAACAAAGAAGAAGATGAAGAATTAAACATAATTAGAACAATAAATACCGGAGTTGTCAGTTTCGGAAGAATCGTCTAGATTAAACTTGAAATCTTCACAATCGTTCTTTGCAGAAACTAATAATAAACTATTTATAAACTGCTGAGAAACAGAAGCTAAAACGCTATTTTAAGAGAATGAAAATAAAACTAATGTATTCTATATATTAAAACTAGTCTATTACAAGGTCTTTATATAGAGGAAGAAGCTCTGGAATCTTCTAAGTCGATTGACGAATCGAATTTGAAATAGGAGTTTCGGTTGGAGTCGTAAAAGGAGATTAAGTCCAAGTCCAATTCTGATTAGGCAAATTTCAACTCTTTCTCGTTCGTACCTCTCTTTCCCGTTCGAAAAAACCTTGACCGAGGGGAAATTCTCGTTTGCCCATCCTTGGTTTCGAACGTACCTTCATCTTTTCACTTGGGTCTCGTTCGAGAATGGCTTTCTCGTTCGAGACTCAAGTCATTTCTTCATGGTTCCCGTTCGAGAATAGTGTTTTTCGAACGGGAACAGCTCTTTACTGCACAAGTTTCGTTCGAGACTTCATAGTCCTTTTCTTTACGACGTTAATTCCTTCGTCCGCAAGCTACGCTTTTACTCCAACGCTTAATCCACCATAAATTAGCTTTAAATACTCGATTTTCACCTTATTTCCACTGAAACATTAACAAACACCATCAAACATAAAAATGCCAAATAATGTATAAAATTATTACTAAACGTGATAAAAACCGAGTAAAATCGACCCTAATTATAGGAGTAAAATACTCCTATCAAACCTCCTCCCACTTAACCTTTGCTTGTCCTCAAGCAAGAAATAAATCTTACTCTACAAAATATGTTAGAAATCCTTAGCATATAACTTAACAATAAATCAATCAAAGAAATCCCCCAACCTATGAACAATATGAACAATCAAAACTTCTAAACCCGACAACTAAATAATGATGCAATCAAATAACAATAATAATTTATGACATAATTCAATATAACAAAGGTTACTAACTCATTAGTACAAGGTCAAATTGAATCACACTTCAAGTTTCACTATCACTTGCGGGACATGGAAAATAATCAACTTCTCACTTAGGCAAATCATAGTACAAGTTAGTAAAAACTAAGCTAATGGCATCAATATTTCAACAAGTAGGGTATATAACAAAGAAAAAACTCACAATTGAAAACATGAATACTCACCATAAGCTTGCTCATAGTCCCGGACTCCGCTACTTGATTCGGTAATCAACAAAAATCATATGGTCTTTTATTGGGTTGTAATGTGGCTAAGGTAAAGGGTAGGTAAAAAGGTTAAACAAAGGCTAATTATCAACTTAATACACTATTTATTACTACTATTAACTTCTAGGTTGATCTAACTCCGGTTTTGCGTTTATGTGAACTTATAACTTTCTTTTCTTTTTGAATTACACTCTACTCATTGCTTTTTGCAATCTCAGAATTTTTCTTTCTTTTGAGCTATTACTTTGCAAATTTCTATCTCCTTTTTTTTTCTTTTCTTTCAATCTTTTTCAAGGCGCAAACTTAATCTTTTTAAGCACAATATAGTTCACTTTTTCTTTTCACTAATCTCGAGTTATTAATCACCTATATTCATCATAGTCATAACAAATAATATATCAAGTCGATAAGGTAAACAAAAGAGGTAAAACATAGAACGGTAAATGGTGTAAAATACGGTAAAAACAATAAAAAAAGTTTAAGGCTCAAATTGGTGTAATCTAAGGGATAAAGGGTAGTCTATTTAAGTGGTCTAAAAGAAAGGTTATACCTAATTGCCATAATCATCTAATTGTTGAAAACTCAATCGTGTAACTTTAAACGGACACCGAGCAAGTTCTAGGAATAAAACATGAAATCAACACTCACAACAAGGAAATTAAGCTCAAAACTCTCAAAAATGTGTAGTGTTATGCCATAAACTCAATTCTTACAAAAATTATGCTACTTATGCCAAAAGTTTAGAAACGACTATAAAAATAAACAATCAACATGTCATGAATCTGCATCAAGTTATTCAATTATGTTTCAACGATTTGAACAAGTCTAAATTTTGAATTCACCATTATTTCATCGGATTATGTCAACGAATTATTAAGTCATTAAGCAAGCATCGCTTATCAATTGTCGAATTAAGAAGTCGCGTTCATACATTCATCGATTCGGGGAAATATAAGATTGACAAATTAATTAAGATACACACCAAATCAACTAACACTTTCATAATTAAAAGACAAAGATTTAACGCGATACAAGCCTTTGAAAATAAACTACATTAATACCCTAATACATTCTACTAAAAATAAAAAGAAAAACTGAAAATAAACTACTTCAACACCCTAATAAAAATAAAAATAAAGCTGAAAATAAAGATAAATCACCAAAAATAACCCAAACGAAAGATAAAATTTTCTTCCCCCCTCCTCACACTATTTCTAGCTATGTCCCCAAAGCTAAGAAATAAGAAAAATAAAAACAGAAAATTAAAGGAGTTTGGGTTTAGAAAAACAAATCTCGCTCTAGTCAAAGGCTGGTGGATCCGGTGATGGTTCCGGTGATGGATAACGCTCTCCGCCGGCGGCATTAAAATAACCCCGAAGAAAATCCTCTTGCCGATTAAGCCGTGCCCGCATTCGATCTTGCCTCCATTGAAGTTGTGCAAGACCAACATGTTGTTCACGTCGGATATCTTCAAGTAATTTTTTGTTAGTTTCCCAACCAACCCGGTTTTGCTCCCATCCGGTCCGGTTTTGTTCAACCAACTCAGAAAACCGTTGATCAAACCCGGAAATATTAGCCGCCTCGCCGGCTTGAGAAGTTCCCGCGGGTTCCTTCCCCGCTCGCCTTCCTACTCTTCCTTCCACGTCTCCTCCTTCTTCTTCCGCTCTCTCTTCTTGTGCCGCCGCTTCTCTTTCGGCTCTCGTCAACAATCGCACCCTTCTATTATAGGGAATAATTCTCCCCCCTCTTCACATACCCGGCCACATCTAAATGGTTAATATTTATTACCCTCGCCGGAGTGGACTTGAAAGTTGCCAAGGTAGATGTCGTGGGCATACAATTGTACTTCTCGGCCAATGCACGAACAAACCATCCATAGCCAATCTTCGACAATTCTTGTGGAACCGCCCTTAAACGCTTCAAAAGACGATAAGCCGTGTTGACTTGGTAGGCGTCAATTTCCGGATGTAAAATGGCATTTAATGCCAAAAGATCACTCTTCGCCACCTTGGAGTACTCATTACGCCCGCCAAAAGAGTGCCCAAACCATTTCAAGAACACCACTATGTTGATGTCTTTGACTTCATTCATCTTGGACACCTTGGACTTGTAGTCGTCCCGATCCGTCAATTCCCTCCAAATAGCCACTTGATCGAACTCTTGAGCCCAATTAACCAATCCCGTTCCCCTCATTCCAAAAAGTTCCACTAAATCTTCAACACTAAGAGTATGACTAGTGTTGTTGATGCGGAAAGTAATGGAAGTAGGAGAACCGCAAACCGGTTGAAGAGTAGAAAAGAACTCAAGAGTCATCTCATCGTAAGAGTGGTGACTTACCTTGGCCAATGCCGTTAGACCCAAGATGTCTAAGTACCGCTCAATTTCATCTTTAATACCGAGGCGCTCCATATCATCAAAATCAATTTCAAATGGCACCGCGATATCCCGCTCCTTAATACTCAAATATAAGTCACCTTCCTCCTCCGTATGGATTTGGAAAGGTGCTTGATATCGAGATGTCAAGATCGCCGAGGTGTTAACCCTAGAGGTGGAGGGAGCGGTTGATTTTGAGCGGCTTCTTCCGACGGCCGGTAAAGATGGAATAGCCGCTTCTTGATTTCTTGTGCTTGAGCGGCGGATTAGTTGATTTTCGGCATTCTTACTTTGCACCATGATTGCGGAATGAGAATATATCTAAAAAAAATTGAGAGAGTAAGAAAATAAAAGTATTAGAAGAAGAATTTGTTGTGAAATAAAAGTAGAATAATGCAAGGTATTTATAGGGAAAAATATCAAATCTCAAGATTTCCCACCACTAAATTCAAACTTGCCATTTAATAACTTTGAATTGATTTAACGGTTTAGATCAACGCCATGTAATCAATCCAAGTGAAATTTAAGCACTAATGAATGGTTCGGATTTGCCAAGTCATCAATCCAAGTGAAAAATTCAAATTTTCAAAGCACAAATCTCAAAGAAACACAAGTTTCAAAAGAAACACAAGTCTCAAAAGAAACACAAGTCCCAAGAAATCTACCACACTTTAATTCAAAATTTTTAAATGAAAAACTCAAATTTCCCACTATTTTTTATGGTTTCCCGAACGGGAAAATGGTTTTTTCGAACGGGAATCATAAATTTTAATCAGGTTTTGTTTTTCCCATTGTGTTCTCGTTCGAAATTCAAACGAGACCAGGCAAAATTGCCTTGGTTCTCGAATGGGAAAGCACTTTCCCGAACGGGAAATAGGCAAAATTCCCTGGGTACGAACGAGAAACCCATTCCCGTTCGAAAAACAACTTAACCGAGAGATTTGGCTTTGCAAAATTTCTCTTGGTCTCGAACGAGAATGAGATTCTCGAACGAGACCAAGGCCAATTTTGCATGTCCCGTTCGAAATTTTATTTTTTCGAACGGGAAATCACTTACCTGAGCTAGATTTTGAACAATTTTGTAAGGGTCTCGTTCGAAATTGTCAGTTTTCGAACGAGACCAATGCAAATTTGTTCAAAATCCATCTGGAAACCTTTTTGAGACTTGTTATAAACCTTTGAAATACCTGCACTACCAAAAACAAAAACTTACCCCGGAATTAAATGGAAAAACAAAATAGAATTAAAATAAAGAAAAATTAAAAGATAAATAAAAATACACGAACCTCTCTGGATTGCCTCCCGAGTGCGCTTTATTTTTAGTCAAAAGCTAGACCGTGGTCCGGAATTCATGGAGGAGTGGTGAACATGATTTGTTCCACCACTTGATCCGTCAAAGGTCAAAGATACGGTTTGCACCGTTGTCCATTTACCTTGAAGACTTCACCACTAGCATTCTCCAATTCCAAAGCTCCATGACTTGCCACACTTCGAATTTTGAAGGGACCGCTCCAACGAGACTTCAATTTCCCGGGAAATAATTTGAGGCGTGAGTTGTAGAGCAAGACAAAAGATCCTTCCGAAAAAGTTTTAGGAACGATATGAGCGTCGTCCCATCGTTTTGTCTTTTCCTTGTAAAGCTTGGCGTTTTCGTAGGCATTTAACCGAAATTCGTCCAACTCATTGAGTTGAAGCATACGTTTCTCCCCCGCCGCTTTAAGGTCAAAATTGAGCTTTTTAATGGCCCAATATGCTCTATGTTCAGGTTCCACCGGAAGATGGCATGCTTTCCCAAAAACAATACGATATGGAGACATTCCGAGGGGCGTTTTAAAAGCCGTACGATATGCCCATAATGCATCATCTAGTTTTAGTGACCAATCTTTCCTTGTGTTATTAACCGTTTTCTCTAGAATTCTTTTTAGCTCAAGGTTAGAAACTTCAACTTGCCCGCTTGTTTGAGGATGGTACGGAGTAGCGACCCGATGATAGACTTTATACTTCCGCATCAAGGCATCGAATTGCCTATTGCAAAAGTGAGATCCACCGTCGCTTATTATTGCTCTAGGAGTCCCGTATCGATTCATCAAACGTTTGAGAAAATCCAACACTACTTTGGCATCGTTAGTGGGTAATGCTTCCGCCTCTACCCATTTTGAAACGTAATCTACGCACACCAATATGTATTGCTTTCCAAACGACATAGGAAATGGACCCATGAAGTCTATTCCCCATACATCGAAAAGTTCCACCTCTTGAATGTTGGTAAGCGGCATTTCATCTCTCTTAGATATGTTCCCCACTCTTTGGCATCGATCGCAATGACTAACAAAGTCTTTTGCATCGCGAAATAGCGTAGGCCAAAAGAATCCGCACTCTAGCACACAAGCGGCGGTCCTTGATGTACCATAGTGACCCGCATAGTCCGACGAATGGCATTGACTAAGTATAGGCATCATCTCTTGTAGTGGGACACATCTCCTCAAAATCCCATCTCCACACACCTTGAAGAGGTACGGTTCCTCCCATAGAAACCGTTTAGCATTGCTCAAGAACTTCTTCCTTTGGTGGTAAGTCAAGTCCGGCGGCATTATTTCGGAACATAGATAGTTTGCGATATCCGCATACCATGGCATTTCTACTTCCGAAAGTACCATCAACATCTTATCCGGAAACGTTTCATTAATCTCTACGCCACTTATAATTGGTTTCGGAATTTCTAACCTTGACAAGTGGTCGGCGACGACGTTCTCCGTTCCTTTCTTGTCGCGAATTTCGATGTCAAACTCTTGCATAAGAAGCACCCATCGGATTAGTCTCGGTTTAGCATCTTGCTTTGCAAAAAGGTATCGAAGGGCCGCATGGTCCGTATAGATGATAACCTTAGAGCAAAGTAAGTACGACCGAAATTTATCCAATGCGAACACCACCGCAAGCATCTCTTTTTCGGTGGTGGTGTAATTGAGTTGAGCACCCGCCAATGTTCGGCTCGCATAGTATATCACATGAAGCTTTTTCTCCTTCCGTTGCCCCAATACGCACCCAAGTGCTATATCGCTTGCATCACACATGAGTTCGAAAGGAAGAGTCCAATCGGGTGATGAAATAATTGGGGCCGAGATAAGGGCTTCCTTCAACCTAGAAAAAGCAACAAGGCAATCATTAGTAAATTCATAAGGAATATCTTTAACAAGCAAATTAGTTAAAGGACGAGCAATGGAAGAGAAATTTTTGATGAATCGTCGATAAAACCCGGCGTGCCCTAAGAAGGCAAGAACTCCTTTTACGGTAGTTGGTGGTGGTAATTTCTCGATGATTTCCGTTTTTGCTCTATCTACTTCAATGCCGTCCTTGGAGATTTTATGTCCCAAGACAATTCCCTCCTCTACCATGAAATGGCACTTCTCCCAATTTAAGACTAGATTGGTCTCCTCACACCGGGCCAACACTCGTTCAAGATTATTTAAGCACATCTCAAAAGAGTCCCCGAATACCGAAAAATCATCCATGAAGACCTCCATAATATCTTCAATCATATCGGCGAAGATGGAAGTCATACATCGTTGAAATGTTGCCGGTGCATTACAAAGACCAAATGGCATCCTCCGATAAGCAAACGTTCCATAAGGACATGTGAAAGTTGTTTTCTCTTGGTCATCCGGGAAGATAAGAATTTGATTGTACCCGGAATATCCATCGAGAAAACAATAATAAGCGTGGCCCGCTACCCGCTCCAACATTTGATCGATAAATGGTAACGGAAAATGGTCCTTCCTCGTCTCCGTATTTAACTTGCGGTAGTCAATACAAACACGCCATCCCGTTACCGTCCTAGTGGAAATTTGCTCACCCTTCTCGTTCTCAATCACCGTCATCCCCCCTTTCTTTGGAACGCATTGAATGGGACTAACCCACGCACTATCGGATATGGGGTATATAATTCCGGCTTTGAGAAGTTTTACTATCTCTTTGTGCACGACCTCCTTCATATTTGGATTCAAACGCCGTTGTCTTTGAGCCGATGCTCTTGACTCATTTTCTAGGTGGATCTTGTGCATGACCACCGAGGGACTAATTCCTCGGATGTCCGAAATTTGCCAACCGATCGCCAATATATGTTGCTTTACCACTTTGACAACTCTCGCTTCTTGTGTTTCCGACAAGTTGTTTGAGATGATGATGGGAAGTGTCATGTTGTCGCCCAAAAACGCATACCGTAAGTGAGATGGTAACGTTTTAAGCTCAACCTTTGGTGGAGAGATAGAAGAAGGTGGTGTCACGCTCTCTCTTCTAATCAAATTTTTGGCTTTCGGCTCATCTTCTTTGGAATATTCTTCCCCGGAAGTTTCTTGTGTCTCCTCGGAATGGAATATGACTTTTGAAACCGGGAAAAGTTCTTCCACGATTCCATCAATCATATCCAATTTCATGCATTCCACCTCCTCAAAAGTGTTGCGCATAATCCTTTTCATATCAAACTCTACTTTGTCATCATCGATACGCAAAGTGAGTCGTCCGGCGTGCACATCTATCAATGCCCTCCCCGTGTTCATGAAAGGACGCCCAAGAATCATAGGGCATGTTTTATCCGCCGCATAGTCAAGTACGACAAAATCCACCGGAAAGATGAATTTGTCTACTTTGACTAGAACATCTTCTACCACTCCGTATGGCTTTTTTAGGGAGTGGTCCGCCAATTGAAGCATCATTGATGTTTGCTTCAAAGTTTGATCACCAAAAATATCCCTGAAAAGAAACAAAGGCATTAGATTGATACTTGCCCCTAAATCACATAGACAATTAATTGAATTTAAATCGCCTATTTTGCATGGAATTGTAAAACTCCCTGGGTCCTTAAGCTTGGTGAGCAAGTCACTAAGGATGAGTGAGCTACAATTTTCCGTTAGGGAAATTGTGCCTTTGTCGTCCCAACCCCTTTTCTTCGTTATGATTTCTTTGAGGAACTTCGCGCATTGAGGCATCTCACGCAAAGCATCCGCAAAGCTTATATTGATTTGGAGTTTCTTAAAAATTTCCAGAAATTTATGGAATTTTTGGTTATCCGGCGTCTTCTTCAATCGTCCCGGGAAAGGGACCTTCGGCACAAATGGAGGAGGAGGTGGCGGTTTAACATATGGAAGTTCGGTTACTTTCTCCTCATTTGTTCCCGTTGTTAGATCGATCGCTTTCTCTTTACTTGCATGTGGATCATCAAGTTCTTTCCCGCTTCGGAGTTCAATGGCTTTGACTTGCTCCCTTGGATTTGACTCCGTTGTCGACGGTAAACCCCCTTGAGCTCTATTTTGAAGCGAGATGGCAAGTTGAGAAATTTGAGTCTCGAGATGGTGATTGACGGAAGCTTGGTTCTTAAAACCGGTTCTAACTTCCTCAATAAGCTTGTCAATTTTTGCTCCCCTCATCCGTATTCCGATTTTGAAAACCGGGTGGGGGTTGTGGTCGGTAGTTGTTGAAGTTGCCTTGGTTTTGTGGACCACGGTTTCCTCCTTGAAAATTTGCTCCTCCCATATTTGAGTTGGCATTGGCTTGACCCGAATTTTCCCTCCAAGAAAAGTTAGGATGATTCCTCCACCCCGGATTATAGGTGTTGGAATATGGGTCATTGCCTTGCCTTTGCCCATTGACATAGTTGACTTGCTCATTTGAGTTTTGATGTAGGACGGGGCAATCCATTCCCGAATCATCGTGGCCATCACAAGTCTCGCAACCCATTTGAACTACCGCAAGTTGAGCATTCCTTTGATTTGCTTGTTGTTTGTACATCTCGAGTTGTGCTAGAAGTGTCGCATTCTTCGCTTTCATTGCTTCAAATTCTTGGGTTTGCTCGAGGGTCATTATACCCTTTTGAGGTGGTTGCCTCAACCGCTCGGTTGACCAAGAACAACTATTTGTAGCGAGTTCCTCTAGCAAGTTATTGGCTTCATCATAAGTTTTCTTCATAAGTGATCCTCCCGATGCCGCATCAATCGTTGCCCGTGTACCCTCATTGGTACCATTGTAGAAAATAGAGACAAGATGCTCCCTCCCTAGATGATGATGCGGACAATTTCTTTGAAGCTCTTTGAAGCGTTCCCAAGCTTGGTATAGAGATTCACCATGTAATTGGAGAAAATCTATAATTTCCTTGGTCATCCTCGCGGTCTTACCCATAGAGAAATACTTATTGAGAAAAGCTTGTGCCAATTGCTTCCATGTTGTGATTGAGGTGCTTGGAAGTGATTGAATCCAATTCCTCGCCTTATCCCTCAAAGAGAAAGGAAAAAGACGAAGCTTGATTTGATCCTCCGTCACATTATGGATTTTGAATGTGTTGCATACCTCCGTGAATTTTGAAAGATGGGCGTTTGGATCCTCGCGTTCCAACCCATAAAATTGGCAACGACTCTCAAGTAGTTGAATCGTTCCCGGCTTGATTTCAAAATTGTTAGCGAGGATAGGAGGTGCAAAACATCCATAGTTGGCGTTGTCCACGTTGGGTAAGAAGAATTCACCCAATGTACGTCTTTCGGGAAGAGGGGCAACCCTCTCGTTTGGCCTATTAAGAGCTAGGCCATCATGTGGTGGTGGTGGTGGTGGAACAATCCCCTCGTGATTCAACGGAGGGTTACGGTCGTCCTCCATTGTTTTGGATTTCCGCGCTGTTTTTCGGATACTTCTTTCGAAGGATGTTAAATCTGACTGAAACGGTTCTAGCGGTTTTCTGGCACGTCGTGTATTAGGCATACACTAACCAAAACTCCTGCGTAAACACAAACAAGAAAACCAACGTAAAATCCAAGAATCACGACTATGATCCAACTACTCGATACAACGATCTATTAGATCGTGTCCTGCGGCATCGAAAGTATAAAAAAAATAACTAAAATTAAATAAAACTAACTCAATCTAAGAATAAGATACTTTTAATTAATTAAATCGCAATTGCTCCCCGGAAACGGCGCCAAAAACTTGTTGGCAAATAATCGCAAGTGTACGATATCGCGCAAGTAATATAACTTGGAAGACCAAGTATCGATCCCACAAGGAACAATGAATCAAACAACTAATTTCTAATATTCTTCAATTGGCTAGTAGAAAAATAATTGGATTTATGTAAACTAAATAAAAAACTAATTTAATTAAACTTCAAGTAATTTAAACTAAAAATCTGAACTTAAATAAATTGAGGTTTAAACAATAATGATAAAAAGCTCAAAGATTGATAATTCCAAATAAACTAGTAAAAGAATGGATCAAAATTTATCTAGTGATTTTATTATGAATCGAGCTATTCTAATGCACCGAATCCCGCTCTCTCAAGCCTCAAAGATTCAAATAAAATCACAACCTAATTAGCTAATCAATTATTAACTTGCTCTCACAATATTAAAACTGAATTAAATAACTAAATTGTAATTATGAAGCAAACTCAACGACTACCTAAATTCCAACCCGCTCTCACGGCGTTTTCCTCTAAGTTTTTAATTACCTATGTCTATTTAATTAACAATCTCTCAATTAGTTAATTAAACACAAAATCATGAACTAAGTGATCAAATTAATTCAAGCATTAATCTTAGTAATTAAAACACAATTTTACTCACTTAATAAATCCTAATCCAATTCGAAAACTAATCTAAGTGTTCATATCAATCCCTGAACAAAGGATTTAGTTACACATGCTTAAGCTTAAATTAAACAAAGAAGAAGATGAAGAATTAAACATAATTAGAACAATAAATACCGGAGTTATCAGTTTCGGAAGAATCGTCTAGATTAAACTTGAAATCTTCACAATCGTTCTTTGCAGAAACTAATAATAAACTATTTATAAACTGCTGAGAAACAGAAGCTAAAACGCTATTTTAAGAGAATGAAAATAAAACTAATGTATTCTATATATTAAAACTAGTCTATTACAAGGTCTTTATATAGAGGAAGAAGCTCTGGAATCTTCTAAGTCGATTGACGAATCGAATTTGAAATAGGAGTTTCGGTTGGAGTCGTAAAAGGAGATTAAGTCCAAGTCCAATTCTGATTAGGCAAATTTCAACTCTTTCTCGTTCGTACCTCTCTTTCCCGTTCGAAAAAACCTTGACCGAGGGGAAATTCTCGTTTGCCCATCCTTGGTTTCGAACGTACCTTCATCTTTTCACTTGGGTCTCGTTCGAGAATGGCTTTCTCGTTCGAGACTCAAGTCATTTCTTCATGGTTCCCGTTCGAAAATAGTGTTTTTCGAACGGGAACAGCTCTTTACTGCACAAGTTTCGTTCGAGACTTCATAGTCCTTTTCTTTACGACGTTAATTCCTTCGTCCGCAAGCTACGCTTTTACTCCAACGCTTAATCCACCATAAATTAGCTTTAAATACTCGATTTTCACCTTATTTCCACTGAAACATTAACAAACACCATCAAACATAAAAATGCCAAATAATGTATAAAATTATTACTAAACGTGATAAAAACCGAGTAAAATCGACCCTAATTATAGGAGTAAAATACTCCTATCAGACGCTTCAATCCCCTAACACTTTTTATCTGTCCGAAAAATAGGTGTCTACATGTTCACAAATACGAATTTTACTGGTTGTTTAGATGATAGGAAATCCACATCAGGTTATTTTTATAAACTAGCATGTGGGGCTTTCTCTTGGAGAAGTGTCAAACAAACAATAATGTCTTCTTTCACTTTACAGGCCGAGTTCATAACATGTTATAGGGAAGCTAAACAAGGAAGTTGGTTAATAAATCTTACTATGGATTTTTTATTGTTGACTCTATATGTAGACTCATCCAGTTGTACTGTGATAATTTGCCGGTTGTATTATTTACAAAAAATAATAAGAATATCATAGGGTATATGTATATGGAAATAAAGTACTTGACACTAAGAAAACTGAATAAGAAAGGTGACGTGATTGTAGAATATGTCGGTACCGATGATATGATAGTTGATCCTTTAACTAAGGGACTTCGACCTAATGTTTTTTTTATAAACATGTTGCTAGCATGAGGTTGTCGAAGTTTCAGATACCTTTGTTTAGTGGGAGGCTAATGTTGTTCTACTTATATTGTTTATTGTACATTGGTACAATGTGTTTATTGTACCTTGGTACAATGATGTTTATTGTACGTTGCTACAATGCTGTTTATTGTACGTTGTTACAATACTGTTTATTATACATTGGTTTAATTTCAGTTGTATGTTTGTACGTTGGTACAAATTTCGTTGAATGTTTGTTATTATGTATGAAATGTTAATTTATTTGCAAACATTGTTGAAATATATGTTATTGTTAAAAGTCTTAAGACACGTATTATCTTAAGAAGAGGCCTGTGACATAACGTTAAAGCCTTGATTGCATGTCTTGTGATAGATAAAGATCTCGAGTTATAAAGAATTGAGACATACAGACTTTTATAAGTCATAAAGGATGATTTCTGATGCGTACTTGTGTTGCATAGAGTAAGAAAGCATGGTGACCGATAAAATAAAGTATGCATTGATAATTTGATCATAAACTAAGCATTGTTATATCTTACAACATTACCACACTTAAAGTTCGATTAGAGCTGGATAAACATTAGAACTATTTTAAAAAGATATTTTGATATTAAAATAGTTTTGAATATATAAAAATGATTAATACCACTAACATCGCCTAAGTGGGAGAATATTGGAGTTTTTAATTCCATTTATTATCTATGGGTGATGGAATAAGCCCACAAAGCTAGGCCCGCCAAGCACCTGGTTAACACATAACCCACATCGACTAAGACAAGCAAGGAATGCACGCTCGCCTATAAATAGACAGGTCCCTTACTCATACAGAGGGCTGGACATCTAAACACACTGGTCGCATATGTAGAATAAACAAATACATGTACTATCAGTCCAATTCTGTATAAAACTCTACTTACAATATCACCAAATCTATCATTTGGCGCTGTGTGGGAATCAGTTCTCAAAACAAAATTTAGTGATAGAAGCGGGGAGCGGTAAGAGCTACACAAACCCACAACATCACTCATAGTCAAGCTGAAGTGGACATGTTCAAAAGAAACCAAACTGGCAAGAGAAAGAGAGTTACAGTAGACAAAGATCCGGAGAAGAGATACAGGAGGAAAAGAGCTGCCTCACTGGTAGTCGAATGCAGCGTAGACCCAGACCCATCGCGAGGTGAACCGGAAGGACTGATCGTAGTAGCATCCAGAGTAGGAGGGCATAAGATCCGGAGGATATTGATAGACCCGAGAGCGAATACCAACGTCATCGTGAAGAAGGCCTATTGGGAGTCGGGAGGAAGCCAGATCCGGATCATACAAAAATCCGGAGACCTACAGGGAATTGGAGGCAGAAGGCTCAGAGCCACGGGAGTAGCAGATATTCGAGTGACTTTTGGCGACACAGGAGGATGGGAAAAGACGATTACTTCCCCTTTCCATATCATAAACAGGAACCTCCCATATGACCTTATATTGGGACGGTCGTTCCTATATGAATCTGGAGCTGCCATTGACACGAGGAACAAAAGGATGATGATTCCCACTGAAGAAGGAAAAATGACGATCGAAGGAAGTTAAGAGGAAGCAGAAGCCAACCACTGCATAGCCATGACCGAACTGCTCGATATAGATGAGATACTAGAATTACCATGTGAAGAATCGACGGCCGAACCAGTGGGAGAGACAAAGCCTTGGGAAGTCCATACCGGGAAAAGCGTGAAAATAGACACCGACATCAAAGAATCAACAGAAACGGAGATCCGGAAAGTACTCAGAAAGTTCGAAGGTACAATCGCCATGAAAGCCTCAGATATCAAGGGTGTGCATCCGGAGGTAGCATGTAATGAACTAAACGTCGACACAGCCATGAAGCCAATCTAACAAAAGAAGCGACGACAGACGGAAGAACGACATAGAATAATAACAAAAGAGGTAGAGAAGCTACTAGGAGCACGGTTCATCAAAGAAGTCAAATATCTGAACGGATTAAGCAACGTGGTCCTGGTAAAGAAGGCAAATGGAAAGAATCGCATGTCCATTGACTTTACGGATCTGAATAAAGCATACACGAAGGACTGTTTTCCCATGCCCAACATTGATCAGCTAGTCGACTCTACCGCTGGATACGTGATGTACGGCCTAGCAGACATGGCGCAAGGATAAGACCAAATTCCGATGAAAAAAGAAGACCAAACAAAAACAAGATTTGTCTAGGACGAAGGAACCTACTGCTACACCATTATGCCATTTGAACTGAAGAATGCAGGGGCAACATACCAACGACTGATGAAATACATGTTCAAGGATCAAATCGGCAAGACAATGGAAGTATACGTCGACGATGTGATCGTGAAAAGCAGAAACGAAGAAGATCACCCCAAAGACCTACGAACGATGATGGAGATACTCGACAAATTCAATATGAAGATGAACCTGAAAAATGCACGTTCGGGGTGGAAGAAGGGAAGTTCCTAGGATACATGGTGTCACAAAGAGGAGTGGAAGCACACCCAGAGAAAATTAAGGCCATCATGGAAATGACTCCACTAAAGAACCAAAGGGAAGTGCATATCCTCAAAGAAAGAGTAACGGCCCTGGGACGATTTATCTCGTCATCAGCGAAAAGATGCCTCCCATTCTACAACACGCTAAAAACAAAGGCATTAAAATGGGGAGAAGAGTGCGACCAAGCCTTCGACGGCCTAAAAAATTCCTAAAGAAACCATTGGCGCTGAGCCGACCAAAAGATGCTGAAACTCCATACTTGTACATTTTTGTATGCAGAAACGCCACTGCCACGGTTCTAGTAAGAGAGGAGGCAAGCCAACAACTACTGGTATACTATGTAAGGTGGACCTTAAAGGATGCGGAGCACAGGTATCCGGAAATCGAAAAGAAGGCGCTAACATTGACAAAAACGACAAAGAAACTGAGGCCATACTTCCAAGCACAACTGATAGTCGTAAGAACCGACCAACCTCTACGACAGGCGCTCCAGATGCCAGAACTCTCTGGAAGAATGGTCAAATGGTCAATATAGCTAGGAGATCATGACATCAGATATGAACCCAAGCAAGCGATGAAAGCTCAAGCATTAGCCGACTTTGTAGTAGAACTGACCGGATGTTCGGCGATGAAGCCGTAAGTTAAAGAGCAATGGGAACTCTACGTTGACGGGGCAAAAAACAAAAAGGGGAAAGGAGCGGGAGTCATCCTTAAAGGCCCGCATAAGGTGCGAATCGAGTGCGTGATCCACCTAAATTTTATGGCAACAAACAAGATAGCGGAGAACGAAGCATTAATAAGAGGGCTGGCACTAGCAGTTAAAGTAAGAACCGAGAACTTGAAGATCCATTGCGATTCACGGTTCATGGTGGGACAAATAGATGGGACGTTCGCCACTAAGGAGGAAAACTTGCTAAAGTACAACAAAAGGGCAAAAGAGCTTCTACAAGAAATTGAGAAGCGAGGAGGACAATGGAAAATAAAAAAGATTGGAAGGGAAGAAAACGTAGAGGCTGACGCGATAGCAAAAGATACATCGTAAAAAAGTGACAAGTTTCAAACAATGGAATTCAAAGAGGAGATAACATCACCAACAGCTGACGTGCCAACAAGTTGCCCCATATAAGAGCAAGACGAGTGGATGGAGCCTATCTAGAGATACCAAGAAGAGGGAAAGACCCCTGAAGACCAAGGAAAAGGACAAAAAGTAAGAAGGACGGTCAGCCGATACGCGATTTACGAAGGAACATTATATAGGACGGCCGCAAGCCACCCATGGTTCAGATGCGTACCTCGGAGAGAATGGTAGTATATTTTAAGCGAGCTACACGATGGGATATGCGGTGCACATGAAGGGCCAACAACCATGGTAAGAAAAGCGTTCTTGCAAGGATATTACTGGCCAAGCATGGAAGAAGACTCCAAGGAATTGGTAAAGAAATGCGACAAATGCCAAAGGCACGGGGACAGGTCGCACATTCCGGCTCAGGAAACAAAGCTAGCGCATAGTCCGTGGCCGTTCACAAAATGGGGAATAAACATCCTGGGGCCATTCCCAAAGGTGAAAAATTAGAAGAAATTCATCTTGGTGGAAATTGACCACTCCACAAAATGGATAGAAGTAGAAGCGGTCTCCACGATAACCGCAGCCAAAGCGAAGGAGTTTTTCTGGAGAGAAGTGGTATGCAGATTCGGTATACCCAAGACGCTAGTAACAAACAATGGAAAGCAATTTGACAGTGCAATTTTCAGGGGTTTCTGCGAAAATCTTATCATAAATCTACAATTCCCATCGGTGGGTGGCGCATCCCCAAACAAACAGAATGATGGAGGTTACCAAAAGAACAATCTGCAAAGGATTGAAAAGGAGGCTGGATGAAGGAAAGGGTAACTGGGCGGAAGAGCTGAACAACGTAGTGTGGGCATACAGAACAACTTCAAGGAAGGGAACGGGAGAAACAACGTTTCGCTTAATATACGGGGTAGAAGCGGTCATCGCAGTAGAAATCAGAATGCCATCGATAAGAACAAAACACTACAATGAAGAAACAAATGAAGAAGAATTGAAGCGATCTGTGGGCCAGCTAGAAGGAAGGAGATATGCGGCAAACATCCGTGCATAAGCCTACATAAGCCGAACATCCAAATATTACAACAAGAAGGTGCAACCAAGAAGCTTCAAGACAGGGGACCTGTTCCTAAGAGATGCTGCAATAGGGAAAGGCAATGCTGGCATAGGAAAGCAAATGGGAAAGACCATACCGAGTGACCAAGACAACCAAGAGAGGAGCATACCGTTTAGTAATAATGGAAGGACAAGAAGTGTCTAGATTCTGGATTTTAGAACACTTAAAATTATATCATGAATAAAACAGATCAAAATGTTAACTTGAAACAACAAAGTCCAAAGAAAAAAAAAGGGCAACAATAACAAACAAACAGGGAAACAATTTTTCAAAGGCAACGGCCACTGCATTAAGAAACATTTCTCAGGAGAAATACAAACGAATAAACAACAAGATAAAGCATTTGGGGGGGGTCTCCCAAAATGCAAAAACAAATTACTCGGGGAACATTCCTCAGAGGCAAAAACACGACAACAGCAATAAGAATAAAACGACAACAGAAGCGGCCATTGGTGTATCATTCAACTAAAATAAATTGCGCTGGAAAATACAACTTGAATATAAATACAGAAAATAATACTCCCTCCGTCCCAATTAAGAAGGGACATAGCCCTTATGCACATAGATTAAGAAAATAATAACTACTCTTGGCTTTTCTTATTTTACCCCTATTAATTATTGTTTTATAATTTGTGTGTAGAGTATTAGCTTTAATTATAGAAAGAGAAAATGAGGGTATAAGAGAGAATTCCTTATAAAATGGCACAAAAATCATGAATTGGCCTTCTTAAGTGGGACAAAAAAAATTGAGATATGTCCCTTCTTAAACGGGACGGAGGGAGTAAAAGATAAATACGATAATCCAACACGGGTACATGGCTATGAACTACCAAAAAGAAGGCTATAAAAACTATTACAAGATCACTCAATCGTTGTTGGGCATGTTTAAAAACCTAAAACCTGCAAACAAGAAAGGCATGATGGGATCCGGAAAGCCTAAAGATTGTGAGGCGAAGGGAGAAGGGAACCTGAAAGACAGTGGAGGAAGGCTCGGATGGCTGACAGGAACCGATACAACAGCAGCAGTGGTAGAAGAAGGAGCAGCAGTAGGAGGTACAGCTTTAGCTTGCTTGTGATCAGCTAACAAGCGCTGAGCTTCTTCCTTCAAAGAGCGAGCATCAACTGTGAGAAAGGAAGTATCCCCACCAGGATTCAAGGACAGATAATTCTCGCGGATAGCCCTCCAATGCAACCTTAGCAATCGAGAGATAAGGAAGGCAGAATCTTCCAAATTTTCTTCCACCACAGCGTGATTAGCCTTAAGTCAGGCAAGCTCGGCGCGAAGATCAACATTTTCCTTTCGCAGGAGGTCTTTTTCGATGAGCACTTCCTTCGCCTACAAGTCGGCAAAAGAGCGATCCGCCTGCTCTGTCGCCAGTTCACACTCCTTAGCAATATAATGCTGCTGAGCAATACGCATGCCATCAGTAGCGGTCAAAAGCGCCTGACCAACCGAATCAAAGAGAACCTCACCCTCCGAATGTTGATAAAAAGATGGGGGCTTCATCATTCCAAGGAAATCACGAATCTGGCGGAAGATACCCAGATCATGGCGATTACGGCCAAACGGAAGAATCAAATGAGAACCCCCATGAGCAACAGGAGGATCAAAGAGACCCTCACCCTCCAAACGTTGATAAAAAGACGGGGGCTTCATCATTCCAAGGAAATCACGGATCTGGCGGAAGATACCCAGATCATGGCGATTACAGCCAAACGGAAGAATCAAATGAGAACCCCCATGAGCAATAGGAGGAGCAACGATCTCCAGCCGAGGGATCCACTGGGGAAGCAAGGGCACCGGTCGAAGTAGGAGGGACAGATACCAGAAAATTTGAGGTCGCTCCGTAATGAGGAGACAAGGACGGTTGAACCATTGGCCGATTACCGGAGGAAGTAGGGAAAAGAACCCCAAATAGTGGCAACGGAACAGAGGGGGCAACAGATGCGGAAGGTCGAGTCTCGGGTTTCTTCTTGTGAAGAAGATCCGAATCACCACTTCGTAAACGTTTTCGTGAAACCAAAGCAGAAGCAGTAGCGGCGGACAAATTTGTTGAGCGACCTACCAATACAAATGATGAGAAACGATATAGACCAACACAAAATAAGCATGAACAACGACAAACAGCAAAAAGGGCTTACCAACAATAGGAGATACGACCGGTAAAGAAGCAATAATTGCAAACACAACAGGAAGAGGAACAGGGGGAGCGGCACGGTTCAACAAATATTCACTGATGTAATCAATGTAAATCCGGAACCCCTCAGCATAGGTAGTCCCAATCCACTGCATGAGAGCATATTCCTCAGTCGAAACCTCATAAGGCTCACGCGGATCAATGCGAGATCGCTAGACTGTAGGGCCAAGGGATTTGATCGAATGTTTGATGACGAAAAATTTACTCTTCCACTTCTTCTTAATCGAGTTAGGAAGGTCCTTGAACATCTTCATACCAAAGCGAAACCCCAAAGAAATAAACGGCAAATCCTTTTTCCGAGGGAGAGTTCGTCCAGTAGTGCACGTGATTGAGAGTCAATCTCTCGCCATTAAGATTGTGAAGCGACTTCAAACATATGAAGTGGCAAATAGCATTGGGATGCAACTGGGACAAGGCGATACCCCAGGACTCCAGAAACCGTAACAATAATGAATTGAACGGGAAGCAAAGACCAGCCTCAAGTTGCTCTTCAAAAACAAAGGAGGACCTGGGAGGCAGCCGAGAAAAGGCAAACTAACCTTCTATCGGAAGATCCATATGATACTCATGTGGAATGCCGTAAGTCTCCCAGAGTGAAACCAGCGACTCTTGGGTTAAGGAACATTTCCACTTCTTTAGTAACTGTCAGCCATGATCAAGGAAGAAATAAATTAATTAACACAAAACAGAGCAAGAGGAGAAAGGAAAACACAAGAAGAACAAAGAGAATAAAAAGGAAAGAAAAAGACAAATTAGGTAAATTTTGAAAATAAAAGAGAAACGAAATGACGGAAGGATACCAAAAGGTGTAAGACGCATTAAATGCCGCATAACAGGCTGTCAGTAAGGCACAGAAAAAGAGAAGGGGAGAAATCAAAAGGACGACCCGGCCCAAGAAAAACCCGCTTCACATTACAGGCATAAATATATATGCAAAGTCGTAACTAGAGGGGGGGGGGGGGGGTTAATGACGGAATAAGCCCATAAAGCACTTGGTTAACACATAACCCGCATCGACTAAGAAAAACAAAGAATGCATGCTCGCCTATAAATAGATAGGTCCATTACTCATACAGAGGACCGGACAGAATAAACAAATACATGTACTATTAGTCTGATTCTATATAAAACTCTACTTACAATATCACCGCATCTATCAATGGACTTTGTTAATGGGCTAGTGTTTTATTAAGTACGTGTGATCAAATAAAGATGGACTCGGCTCTAATTTGTATGTGGAGGATAAAGTGCAAGCTGGAGTTAATGGGCTTTGATGGGAGCCCGTTCAACTCCTTAAGCAGTACAAATAGCTAGGTCTCTTGCTTATTCTCATAAGAAATATTCTCTGGTTCTCTTATAAAGTTCAGATAAAACATAATGTATGAGCAATAGAGATCATAAGGAAGAAGATTTAAGTTTCTAATCAAATGGCGTGCAGAGATCAAGAACCAATGGACGTTTCCAAATCAGGTTTCATTTTTTGATCTCATATTCGATTCAATTGTTTTATGTGTTTTAAGTAACGTGCATATCGATCTGGCTAACTTGGGGATGTTAGTAACATGTGGTATCAGAAAAACAACTGCAAAACGTGGATTAATTATTACGTTTTGCAATTGCTTTTGCAAATGCAAAGCAATTATAAAAAGAACAAAGGGACAACACGGCCCCTGAACTTGTAACACAGGATCGCTTAATTTAGTTTTTACTTTTTTAAGCAACTAATTCTTAAACTCTTTCATTTTAGGTCAAATTGCCCCGTAATTTTGGTTTTCATTGATATGATATAAGAAAGGATTAAAACAATAAATAATAAATATTGATACGAGGTAACTCGGAGAGTGTCTCTCGGGACCTGTATCACTAATAACACCTCCAGATACGAGGTAACTCGATGAGTTTTGATTGGGACTTGTATCTCACCAGTAACCCGGTAGAAATTCTTGAGATTGGTGTAATAATATGAGAGCGATATGTATGATACGAATAGTATACATCGGTTGCCTTCGCTATCGATGTCAGGCGATTCAGTAACATCGGTTGGTTTTACTATCGATATCAGATGGGTGAGGTTAAATGGTTATGAATATGAAATGAAAGCTATAGAATCTGTATAAGATGTGATTGTATGTTCTAAAAAATATTTTATATAAATTTTTCTAAGGGTTTATGTTATAGTGAGTTCAAAAGATAAAGATTTATAAGTATGTTATAAAAGATTATATTTTACATAAAGAGGTTTTAAAATGTTTTAACCCTTTATGTAATATTTATTAGTAATATTGTGAACTCACTCAGTCTTAACTAACTCCGTTGTCCATCCAATTTTTTTAGATAATAGATAGGTTGATTTGAGGAAAGCTTGCGAAGGTATTTTGTATAAGACATGAAAGAAGACTTTTTATTTTAAATATCCGCAGTAGACTAGTGTTTTAATGGTTATCTATTAATAATTAGCGTTTAAACTCTGATGCTTGTTTTAAATGGGGTCATATGTATTATAAAAATATTTTATGAATGAATATTTGATTTGAAAAGAGAAAAACATTTACGGTGTTTTCAAGATTGCTACGGGTTTCAGAGCTATCACTTCCATTCCCTAGCGTCGGCCTCGCCTTGAGAATTTGGGTCGTGACAAACCCAAAGCAATATTGGTTGGAGATTAGTACGAATAGTGTTAACGATGCGAAGCAAGCCACGACAAGGTCAATCTAATCGCTTCTTCTTTTTCATTTTTTATCGGCTTGTCACCTACTCTGTTTACGGGCGATATGATGGAAATGATAAGGTACAGATGAAGGACCTTTTTTTCTTTATTGTGCGGAGAAGAGAATTAAACTATCTTGTGCATGGCATTTTATGCACCATTCACAGAGTTTGTGCAAGCGGCCAAGTACTTTGAGGATTATCATATGCCACCACCTAGGTTCAAAAGGCAAAATCTTGGAATCCTAATTTACAGGGTTTGCCATAAAACGTATTTAAATAGAGTGCCGACCTCCTCAACTTGGACTTATTCATCAACCATTGTGTAACACCCCGTAATTTTAAGTAATTAGAATATGCAACGAGGTCAAATTAGAGTAATAAAAATATTAAAAATAATATTTTGAGGTTTTTGTCACGACCCAAAATATTGAGCTGCAACCGACGCTAGGGAACGGGAGTGGTACCTCCGGAACCCGTGGCAAGCCTCAATTCACTATTAATTATTCGCAAATAATAAATAATTAACATTAAACCACGAAAGAAAATATACATATATGATACATAAACAAATATTTACACTAACTGTTCGAAAACCTCGAGGGCTCTAGTTACCGTACCCTGTACGAACTGGCCTCGCGGTACTATATACAAAAGTTAGTGTAATAAAACATATCACCGACATTTGGGGCCATGAACAAAACATACTACCTGTAGCATATCAAAAACATATAAACAGGACATCAAGTAATATGTACACTCAAAATGTATTGTTGTCTAGGCTACGACTTTGTCAACACGGGACCACTACTGCAGCATTCACAGAAGTCAGAAACTATACATACACAACTGACTTCTGGACTTCAAAATTGGCTTCTAGCTAAGTCCACAAACTAAGCACCTGAAAGACATTAAAGGTGAGGGGTCAGTATTTGGAAAAATACTGAGTGAGTTTCCATTTACTAACGGTATTATTATAAAAATGTAGCATCGCATTTCAAGGAAACAATAATTTAAAAGTAAAACATATAAACAGGTATTTAATCCGTACGAAACTAATATTCTAGCATGCGATACAACTTTCGAATAATCAAATCATACAGATCCAGATAGTCCGACCCGGGAGTGCTCACACTCTACCTCGTTGATCGCGGCCTATCTCTTAGTCCCAAAGTGTGAGTCCAACTCACTAGATACGGGGACTCCAGACTACACCGTAGCTGAGTGCTCACTCTTATCGAATTCATTATCCAACTTCGAAATTCATATTCAAATCATGCCATACATATCAAATCATTTCTCGAATGCAAACACACTAGACTGACTCGATACTGGTGATCACACAGCCTATTGACACCCAATAGGTAACTAGTTTCTTCGGATCGCATACTAGTTCTCGTATATAAACTTGATAGAAATATATAACATTTAATCAAATCATATATTATGCGATGCATATAAACAGTATACATATCTATATAAAATAACTTTAATATATATATAATACACGAAAGTAAAGTGCAATTCACAGTGACCGCAATCCAATCAATGACGTGGTCGATCTGATAGTATGCCCTCGCTAGTCCACGTCTACTGACCCCACTACTCGCTGACACGTCTGACAAATCGTTTAATAGTTAGACGTGAAACTCGTACCTTTACACGTATTATACTTCTAAGTTTTAGGGTTTAGTTTCGTTTTTATTCTTATTTACGTATTCGATAACTTTATTCGTATCGACGACCTAGCGAATACCGCTTCTCATTCTCGAGAATCGTATAACATACTTAGCGTTTTCCATTATTGTTGGCTATCGAAAACGTCGAGCTTAACTCGAGACTATAATTCTTAAAGTCTGAAATCCGTCTTTTAGAGGCAAACTACTCAAAACGTCAAATACCTAGGTCAAATACGATTTGCATACACGTGGGGGCGAGTCGGGGTGTACGGGCGTGCAGTTTGGTGGTGCACGATCGTGCAACCAAGTGCACGTTCGTGCACCTCACTAGTGCACGGTCGTGCACCTTGTAGGGTGCACGGTCGTGCACCACATGCACAACCCCCGGAAAGCCATTTTCCGGGGCTCCCGTCCATTCCGTCATGCTAAAAACTTCCATACACTCAAAACCCATATCCTTGTTTTTGCTAAAACGCTTAAAACGATCCAAAAACATCGAATTCAACCTTAATACTCAATTCTCACCAAAACATCCATATATATCGAATTTTAACAAAATTTCTTGAAGCTTTACCTTAAAATGAAGATTAGGATCGATAGAGGATTCGATTATGAAGAAATCGCCGCGAAAATCACTCGATTCGGACGTCGAACGGCGAAACGGCGGCGAAACGACGGTATCGCTCGAAGGTTTCTCAATTTCTCTCGATCCTTCTTCTCTTCTCTTCTGATTCAATTTCAAAACCTTATATATTAAGGTTAAAAGCTCACTTTGGTCCTTGTTCTTTTTGCTTGTTATCATTTATCTTTTAAACTTTTCATTTGTACGATTTCGTCCATAGCTAAATCAATTAACACTTTAATTATAACTTATACGTATTATTTATATCCAATAAATAATACGAAGCTCGATATTAATATTTTCCCGTCAAAACCTATACTTTCCATTTTCGACACAAAGTGGCTAAATTACCACTTTGGTCCATGTACTTTATTTTGGACTTTTCTTAACATTTTTTCTTTTAATTCCAATTCTAACTTTAGAGTTAAAATATAACCTTAATTTACTCATAATTAATTTCCCAAAACCGACCTACTTGAATTTATTTATCTAAATTTTATCGGAAAACTTTCCGATAACGCCACTCTGACGAGTCCAAACTAGACACTTGTTCCAATTAGATAATTAAATCTTTTGGGGTATTACAGTTTTGAATATTAAAAAAATATTCGAAAAGACTAAATTTAATAGTTAAAGGATAATAGTTAGCTTTGACTATTTAAAATTATTAAATTAAATTACAGGAAGTGATTTAATAAATTCAAAATATGTAAATTAAATTTAAATGTAAATTTAATTTATACGTATCCGTAAAACAGTATCGTAATAATATGAGTTTAAAATTTAAATCGGTAATTTAAATTTAATAAAGGAGCTTGAACGGGACTAATAAATTTGAAAATACTATTTAGCATCGTATAAATTAATATATTGATAATTAAATATCAATATATCACTCTAATCTCTAAACTTTTATTTTAATTAGTTTCAATTATAAACTAATTTTAATTTTATTCGTTAGTCCAAATAAAAAGTAAATAATTTTTAAGTCCCCAGAGAATAATTTTGGTGCCAATATTCGCGAAATAATTTGACGAAGTTACCGTCAAATATTTATGGAATTTGGACGTAGTAATTTTATTCAAATGGGACTGATTTAGACCTAATAAATCTTCCGGAATTTATTAAAAATAAAATATAAGTCGGATGAAAATAAAAATTATATTTTTATTCGTTTTATATTTTATTAAATTTTTTGGATAAAGGTTCAAAGAATTGGAAATTAGTTTCTATTTAGACTACGGACGACTAATTAAAATTAGAGTCAAATGCTTGATTGAGCTAGTACCAAATGGTACTTTAGCCAAATCAATTCCTATATATAAGAGTGAGGGGCAGCTCATTTCACTGCGTCAATTCCATTTGACGTGCTTCCTTAGCAAGCAGAGGGCGCGCCAACAGTACGCGCGAATTAGGTTTCGCGATTTCCGATCCAATTTCGCGATTCCGACTCCAATTTTTTCGATAATCTGCACGTGTTTGAGGTAATAATTGTTAATTCGAATTTTATTATTATTAATTTGGATTATAATAAAATTTATAACGTCGACCATATTGAATCGATCGAATTCGAATCGGTTTAACGTTTTAATTGCAGATTAGGATTGAATTGAATATTTTTGTGTTATTCGGAGCGTTTTAACGCGTGTAAGCATGTCGAAATTGGCCCGGGAAGTATCCCCATGGCTATGCACACGCACAACCAAAGGGTTGTGTAGGCGCACAACCTAGGGAGAGGTTGCGCGGGTGCACAGCCAGGGTTGTGCGGACGAGCTGTGCGAACGCACATGCCCCTCTATGCGGACACACATCGAGACAGAGGTCCGGTATTTGGACGTTTTTGTCCTAATTCGAGTTGTATACTCGATTGTTGATTCAAGGGATTTTCGAAACGTAAGTTGATATGTTTAAAAGGTTAAAAAGCCTAGATGTTTGAGGATAGTCGGTTTATTAAAACAATGTGACGTTTTAATAAAGCCCTACGTTAATCAAAGTGATTAATGGTAAATAGGACTATAAATCCATACCGAGAATGATATTTTAAATTGAACGAGAAGTTTAATATCAGTGTTTAGTTAGAGTGGTTTATAGACGGAAATAGTCTAAAGTCTATACGTCTATATGTAATGAGTAAAGTTATAAGTTCAATGTCTAATAATGTTTTGACGTGTGAATTCCAACTAGATACGACGAGTAGTCGATCTGCCAAGTCAGAACACCAGGGTGTTTGACTAGTGGGCTATTAACAGCATACGCTTTTGGGTGACATCGGTTTTATGAGTTTTACTTTATGGTTTTTACTTTTGAATATTTATATTTAAACTGTTTTAAATAACAAATCGCACTGGTATATTTGAACCAAGAAAGATCCATTAGAACAAGCTTCCTATTGGTTGTCAATAGGGCTGTGTGATCACCAGTAGTGTTCTCAATATGAACCTGTTTCTGACATAGAGGTCAGTTAAGTCATTGGACGTTGGAAATGCTAGCGACCCTGACTTAACAGTGTGAGACGGCAGTAACGGTTACGGTCACAGGTAAAACTGTGATGGCAATTTCATGGTTACGGTCCAGACATCCGGATTAGACGGCAGTGATTCAGTTCACGGTCTAAGGCCCAAGTCGTATAGGTTGAGACCTATACAATAGTCTGTCTTGTAGGGTTTCATTTGGATCAATTGATTGGTAATATTTTACATTTACAAATATTTTAATTATAAAATTGTAGACTCACTTATAAATATTTATATTTCCGACCCTCCCCAATGGTTACCTTTTAGG